>NW_020455581.1:546969-635446 GCF_003342845.1 Nothoprocta perdicaria
ACTTCCTATTCCTAGTCCTAGAGGGTTCTAGTTCCTAGAGGACTGTGCTCTGGGTGTCCCTGCTTGAGCAGGGAGGTTGGACTAGATGATCTCTAGAGGTTCCTTCTTCCTTCCAACCTCAACCATTCTTTGATTCTGTGATTCTATGACTGAAAAAAAAATATCCCAAAGAAAATATACACCAATTCTCCCTTGAGTGACACTGGAGCATTACTAGTTTGTCCCAGTGGGTCACTTGCTGGAGGCCAAGGCCTTTCTTGCTCAATGAGACCATCATTTGACAGCTCGGTGAGAAGGCAGCACAGCAGTGTGGGCCCTCCAAGGAAAAACACTCTTTTCTCTTTGTATGTTCCCGTGTGTGTGCATGTACGTGTCCCCACACGTCTGTGTGTTTTCTCTGTCACGGTTTGCTGTGCAACAGCAATGATCTCTCTTGCTTTGTAGCATACTCAAAGCAAATGGKTTTTGAGATTGATTACATGCCTCAACCTTGCTTTGGCTATTAATCAATCTCAGCAGCTGTTTATGGCTTTGTACATTACAAAGCAATAAAGATTATCCCTTAAAGAGCTGCTAATGCCTCATGGAAAAGTTTGAAAGCCATTATTTTCAGAAATAGTACTGCTGATACAGAATTTCCTGGCCTTTCTTCCTTGTTATTTGAGAGATTGTGAGGTTTACAAACCTGTTTCTAACCATCTTCATTGCCTTTTAGCATTCCTTTCTACTACCTCATATGTCTTTTTAAAGTGGTTGCAGTGGTGCTCCTCTGGTGACACAGTGTTTCATATAATGGTCCAGATTCCTCCTGAGTCAGCCCTGGATTTGGTGTACAGGAAACAGCTGGAGGAAACCCCGGCTTTGGCTCTATTTCTCTTCTCCCTTCACGACAGTTTTAGGACTTGTCCTCACCAGAGAGCGAACCACTGAAAATCTAGAAACGGACTTAGGAAAATAAAACTCCCCCTTTGGACACTTTTATTCCACAATAAGTAAACCAGGGCAAAAAGGCATTTCTTGTTATTCTGGAACAAAAACATCCATGTGGGCAGCAATACAATCCTAAGTACAGAAATTTATCTCTACTTGTAGAATTACATTGGCAAAAACAGCCTTGTTTCTAGCAACAACTGCAGCTGAAAATGTTCAGATTTGGTGTGACCTTGCAGCTGATGTCCCCTCTTTGTACCTGTGCCAGGTGCCTCCTTCCAAAGCCCTGCTGCTCTGCTCAGCACCACCTCTGAAGAATGGCTGCTCTGCTCTGGATTTCTGCAGCTGCTGTTTTGCATTATTTCTTATACCTTACAACCTGCTTCTGAAGACAGAATAGAAGTAATGGATTAAAGAATAATTTTGCCTTTCTGTCTTTTTTCCCTACACATATTTGACCAGTAAACTCCAATCTGGACCATGTCTCTCTCTTACTGCAGAGCTACTTTGGAGATTTATTGTTCATGTTAAACCCCAAGTTTGGGTTTTGCAAACTTTCCTGTGCTCTTCAGCAAAAGTATTCAGTCATGATAGGTGCAAAACCTTTTCTAGAGGTTAGAAGTTACATTTCATTCAGTCATTTGCTTTTCTACCAAAAGCATCAAGAAAATTGCCAGGGTATGCACCAAATGTTGTAATCCTGGCCTCCCCTTTAAAACAGCACCCACCCTTACCACATGCAGTAACAACAGCTAAACAGCATGGTTGATGCTGAGCTAGGTTCCAGTTATATTAATGACAAATAGCTTTAAATATACATTTAAATAGGAATCAAATATGTATAATAGGTATACAAGCATTAATAATAACAAGAAATGCACCAACATAAGTAGAAATATTCCCTCAATAGAGAGATGTCGTAAAATATATTAAAGTGAAGAAGGAAAAAAAAAACTATAATAAAACAAAAATAATTTGGTGACAGGAAGCTTATTTGAGAATAGAGGCAATGAAATGGAAATACAGTGAAGAAGAAAAGACAAAATAATCATGAAAGGATGGATGGAATTCCCTCCACCTTTCTTTTTTTTTTTCTTTTCCTTTTAATTGGCATCTAGCCTAAGGAGTTTTTAAATCATCAAAATGTTCTTAGAAACATTTCAGATCTTGTCAGTAGGTGAATGCAGCCCATTTGTCATGTGAGTCTTCACTTTGGTAAAATTAGTTACAGAATCAGATGCCGCAGAATGACATATGTGAGAGGAAAAGATTCACTCATCTAAGAATAGCTATTTTTAGTAGCTACAGCAATTGGAATGGATAAAAAAAGTAGGTAAGATGCCCTGATGAATTTTCCTGGTGAAACTCAAGTGCATCATCTAGAGAAGTTATTGTAAACAGAGAAAAGGTAGAGGGAGATTATTACTTATCTTCTGAAATCTGTCATCATCCCTATTTTTGAGGAAAAGATAAAAAAAAGGCTATGCCAAGAATTACTCTTAAATGATACATAAATTCCTGTTCCACAAAGTTCAATATAATCAGAAAAGTCAGTATTGCCAGATGCTGTGAAATGTTAATAGCCAATGTTGCATAAAAAGAACCCTAAAAATAGCCCCATCCTAGGTTTAATAAGGAATTTTCAGCAGCATTTCACAAGAAATACRATGGAAAATGGATGAGTGCCAGTTGGTAAAGCCAACACTGCAACATGACATAATTTACTTCAATTTCAACAAGGCAAACAGTTAGGAAAAGGTAAATTCCTTATTTTAGAGGCCAACTCCTAAGGGTAAGCCCTGGGCACAGGTAAGGTGCGTGAGTTCACCTGCAACCTGCATGTTGCAGTAGTGCGGCTGACTGCAGCATCACTCAGCCCAGTTTGGACTCTCAACAAGTTGCATTTCTTTTCCCTATCCCAATGCTGCTTAGGAATTTCTGTTTCTTTCCTGTAAAAATCCAGCAGACCTCTCGGTATCAAGTGACTGAGCCTTGTTTGCTCTCCACCACCAATTTAAAAGTGATCGAGTCCTTCATATTTTAGAAGGATCTGGGGGAGAGCCAAGTGGTGGAAATTGCCCAAGATGTTTMATTTGTGAAGGCACAGGAAGACAGCCACTAACAGGACTATCATTAAGTGCACTCTGGCGTCATGCTGGAAAAATGAGCTTCCCCATTTGGCATTAGGTTCCAAYGTGGTGGAGGGACAAGAAATAAGGCAGCTGCCCCCTGAGGGGTCTTGCAGCAGCTGACACCTTCATTCCAAAGCWGGGGTCATTTCTTACCAGTTCTCAATACTGTTAGATGCCTGTCTGCTTAGCAGAATCAGTGGGAAGTTTGCTCAGCTACTTTAGTTCCAGTTTTGCTATTCTGAATGAACATTAATCGAAGCAGTATTTCAGGCCTAGCCATTGTTAATCATCCCACAACAAACTCAGCAGAATCCCAAGATATTTAAAATCAGATTTCATTTTTTAAAATACATGCACTTAACTGTTTGATGGGAGGCACAGCCTTGAGGCCCTTGTGGAGAAAAATCACACAGAAGTTAACTGAGCAGAAAATAAAATGCGGCTTTTGTGGATGTACTTTGAACAAAAGGGGTCCTGTTTCTGATTAATAAAATTCCCACTGCCTAGCATGGGATAATAACCAGAAAGATCAGAGCCTACAACATTACCGGGGGTTCTTCATCTTCTCTTCACTGGCTGGAATTCACTTTTGCAAGTAGTAGACAGAAGAAGATAACCTTGTATTTAAACATGCAGAAACAGTTCTTTAAATAATCAGTATTTTGAAAGATTCCTCCATCCTTTTCTTCTATTGTCTGTCCCAATCCTTCTTATCCCTGTCATACAAAAGTCATAAGTTTGTCCTCCAATTCATAAAATTAGAAATCCTTAYAAGAATTTGTGAAATGCCCTTCCTCTTTGTAAACATTTATGTTTTCAWCTTTCCTTCAAAAGTACAGGGCTGAAGACCCATTTTCCTCCAAATGAAAAACAGGGCATCTCACACAAGTCACTTTGACCTGAACTGAGGCTTCAATAACTACATTCTACATCGTACAACATACAAGTCATACTTGTGACTAAAAGCAAACGAAGAGAGAAAGATCATGCAGTTTGTGCAAGGGAACTCACTTCAGTAACAAACCATTCTAAGTATTTTGTGTCAAATTATGGCTTACCATCATCCCTAGRGCACAGGGCAAGCACAACAAAACAATATTAATAATAAAAACAGTGAATAAGATATTGAGTAAGGCTACAGTCTTCATAGTGATCCATGCRCTGCTGTTCATGGAAAGATGGGTACAGCTCAAGGCTTATGGCCTGCCTGAACTTCACATTTAGGAGAACTTCACATTTAGGAGGGTGGGTGACATTGCAATTTATAGGTGACATTCCTGAGGTAGACAACRAACAGATGTTGGTGAAAGAAAAATCGCCAACTTGATGATGTTCTGGACCTGGCTATAGCCAAAGCAGCTAGATGTGCAGGATGCCTGCACTGGGAGAGCACTGAGATCTGGGAACTAGGACTGGGACCTATAACCTAGGACCATCCAAGGCAGGGGCAGGAGGGAAGTGCGGTGCTGCATGGGGAAGGAGGGCAGCTTTGCTCTGCTCTGCATGGGGAGGTGACTGTGGAACATCTGGAGTGAGAAGGGCTACTGGGAGAAAGCAGCCAAGGTCTGGAGAAGGAGGGAAGAAGGATGGGTATGTGCTGAAAAGGTACAGATGGATCCACAGCAGGGAGGAGTGATAGATACACTACCTTCACTTACAAATCAGTTACCATCTTCGTTAATAATCAGTTATTTAGTAATTGACTTTGGTATTTATATATATATATATGCATATAGCCGTATGGTGTACTTGTCTTTTGCCAAAATATAGCCAAGAGGTCAAAAACGTGAAACAAACTGCGATTATTCTCCATCAGTTGCTGGAGTGCTGCTCTGGGACGCATATAAGGTGCAGTGGCTGTCAGGAGATATGCTCAGCCTCTGCTATGTGTATCAGCTGCTACAGGACCGGCAAAAAAAGGCAATGATATATGTGGGTTACAGAGGGTGTTGTTTCTGGGAAATCCACAGTATCTGAGAAAGCTAAACCTGCCTGGCCACATCAGGAGARCAACATTTTGGGGTAAGGAACCGTTAAGTATTGATATTTTTCTTAGCCCAGTTCACAGAATGGTAAGGTTGGAAGGGACCTCTAGGGATCATCTAGTCCAACCYCCCTGCTCCAGCAGGGACACCCAGAGCACRGGGCACAGGGCGGCATCCARGCGGGTCTGGAAGATCYCCAGRGAAGGAGACTCCACAGCCTCCCTGGGCAGCCTGTGCCAGGGCTCTGGCACCCTCACAGGGGAGAAGTTCCTCCTCACATGGAGATGGAACTGCCTGTGGTGCAATTTACACCCATTTCCCCTTGTCCTGTCACTGGTCACCACTGAGAAGAGCTTGGCCCCTTCCTCCYTACATTCCCTCTTCATGAACTTACACATGTTARTCAAATCCCCTCTCAGCTTTCTCTTCTCCAGGCTAAACAGGCCCAACTCACTCAGTTTCTCCTCATACAAGAGATGCTCCAGCCTCTTAATCACCTTAGTTGCTCTCCGCTGGACCCTCTCTAGAGGCTCCACGTCCCCCTTATACTGGCGAGCCCAGAACTGCACCCAGTGCTCCAGGTGTGGCCTCACCAGAGCTAAGGAGAGGRGCAGGAGGGACCTGCTCGCAACAGGTCCCTCGACCTGCTGGCAACAAGAGTTCCTTCCTACGGAGGAAAACCCAAAGTCACTGTTACCAAAACTAACGTGCACAAGTGTATCACCCAGAAAGATGGTGCTAATATCCACACAGCACAAAGGATAACAAATATTGAGTTACCCTTGCTYGAGTATGTCTTAGTAATTTTGAGATGCCAACTTGCATATAAATGCCCAGCTGCTGCTGTTTGGAAGGAGGACACTTTGGGTTATCCTCACCACAGTATTTACAGAGCTAGGGTTCAAAGAAAAAGGCACACCAGCATTTTTGGTGGGGTTTGTTTGCCTTCAGCCTTGGGATGAAATTATGGTTTCACTGGGCTGAGAGCCTTGTCAGGGACTTCATGAGACCAGGATCCCGATGATGCTCCTGTGAACATTTCAGCTCATGGCTGCAATATTTGCTGTGACTTCCACGTCTGCATGGAGCCAAAGAGTGCACCATGAAATCTCTTCAGCATTTGATATGGGTTATCTGACCTCTAATGTAGGTTTTGGCAGAGCAAATGCCAGTACACATTCAGAAGAGGGGAAAAAAATAAGTACACCAAAAAATGCTGCTTCCTTTTTTCTTATTTTTTTTAATTAGCTACCCAATAGCCCCATGAGAATATCAGCTACTAGCAATACTTCCATTGCTGCAGCTCTTCCTAGCTCTTTCCAAGAACAGCTTTTCTAATGTGGTCATATTTATAAATACTGAAATTTAAAAAAATCTAAATGCACCATATTTTAAATAATTTCAGTTATGATCCTGTCACTTTTTATAATGGATGGTAAAACAGAACAGCAAGAGTTGTTCCAATGTAAAAAAATTAGTCCTGATTGGATGAAAAATTGAGAATTTTTCCCTACAATTTAAGAATTCAGGGAGAAGCCTTTTCATATAAAAAGTAGAATTTCACCAATAAATCAGTAAAACCAGTTTTTAGACATGTGCTCTATCCTTTCATTAACATGGTTTTTTAGATTGGTTGAGTCTCTTTCTGTTTTGTAATTAACTTATCAAGGAGCAATGGTTTAATTTAAGCAAGCTGACTGGATGACAGAAATACTATTTGTTTTAAATTGAAAATATTTCAGCATCTGCCAAGATTAGATTTCCTTAAATTACTCTTTAAAAAACATTGATTTCTAATACTGTATTTCCTTTCCTCAATAAAACAGAAATATGTGTTCAGGGGAAGGTGTTTTCAGGAGATGCTGCTGAGAAACACAGCAATTCCAATAATATTAATCCCTCTCCAATGAGCTGCCAAAAATACAGTTTCCATTCGCTCCAAGTTTGGGGGATAGTCATTTTTTATTACCCGCTAGACTGAGAATCTGAAGTTAAATGTTTAGCAATATTTATATGAATGAAGAAAGCCCCAGCTTTATACATTGATATAACTAACATACTAACTTCTTCTCTCCCAAACTAGTACCTGATAAGAATATATGGCCTGAGTTTACCAGGGGAAAGCGCCCCGGTGATATATCCAGGTTTGCTGCATTCGCTCCACGTGAACGCTGCCGCTGCAGTAATGCCTGATAATGCCATTTGTCTGCTTCACTGCTGCCCCCCGAGGCAATACTGAGCTAAATATAGGATTTGAAAGGGTCTTTACCTGTGCTAACCTCGCGTTACGTGGCTACCATTAGAAGCCTCATTAAGGCTTGCATGTACAAGCTTTACATTAAGGCTTATATTAAGGCCCTATATTACACCTTTTAAGGCACGAGGCCACTTGCTCTATTTGGAAAGCAGAAGATAAAAGGTACTTGGCCAGACCAAAGGTCTCCATAGCTCAGTTCTTTCTTCCCCACAGAGGTACCTGTGGGTGCTTACGAAACGTTCATCAGACCTATCAACTGATTCCTTTCCTAGGCACATCCCAAGCTAGAGACTCCATTCAGACCACGTAGGAACAGGCTCCAGTGGCCCTCTCTGATTTCTCTAATTCCTTTTTTAATCCATTCATATTTTTGCTGTAGGCATACATGTTTTTCTACCTTCAGTTCTGCATTTTTGGGAAAAATAACTTCTATCCTGAACCTATTGCATGAGACATTTTAGACTCCCAATTGGTCTCGTTATTGGGAGCAATAGCATAAGTTTGTTCCCTAACTGCCCTTCTCTATAACGGTAATTTCCTAAACTCTCTTCCGTAGCTTTCCCTCTGTTCTCCTCTCTCCAAATGGGAAGTTTTGAGTCCATTTAATTTTCATTTACCAACTCCTCACACAGCAAACGCTCACGGTCCTTGATCATTCCTGCTGCTCTTCCTGGCAACCTTTTTGAGATGTCCTCAAAACCTCCCCACAATATTCAAAAGAGAAAGTAACATAGCAGTGCTTTTGATTTTCTCTCCATTTCTTTTCTTGATAACACCGAACAAAACCTGGCCGTTTTTGACTGTGACTGAGTATTTCCATCAAGCTGTTCAAAATGTTTCTGCTCTTCTTGAATGGTAGCAATGCTTGTTTAGAAACAATCACTCAGTACTGCAATATTACAATATTCTAAAATTAGCACAGTTTTGTCAGGCTTTTTTCTTATTCAGCTATTCATGGGGTCTTTCTGCAACACTTCACAGCTGGCTTTTGGTCACAGTATCCTAAAGAACTTAATATCATCAGTAACCTCATTACCTTATTCTTCACCTTTTCTCACATCATTTATTAAAAGAACAGCACAGATCCCCAGGGAAATTTTACAAACCTTTGCTGCAAAAACCTGTTATTTTTATCCATGGCTGCATAGCTTTTAAACAGCTACTCAACCGCAGAAGATCTCTCTTACCTCACCAGAAACTGCATTTTTCATGAGCCTTTACTGGGGGACTGATTAGAAGTATTTCGGAAAACTAACCGGACCRTTCTCATTCACTTTCATACACTCATCGTAATGGGCTCTTAATAATTTATGAAGTACAACTTCCCTCTCCAAAAGCCATATTGACTCTTCCTATTGAAACAACTTACTGTATATACAAATTCTAATGTTAGCCACAGTTTTACTCCCCTTTCTTGAAAGCAGACGTAATTGCTTGTATTTACCAAACATACAGGAGAACCTTAAAAATAAAATAAAAATAATAAAAACCACTCTACCTTCAATTACTTTGCTACTTGGGCCCTTTCAAGTGACTCACAACGGACAAGAATGCAGCAATTTCTCTTTTTAGATAGGCTGGAACGGTAGAATTGACACCATCAAGTCCTACACAATTTATTTGTATTAATTTAATACTTTTTTTTTTTTAGAGAGAAATCACTAATTTAAGTGATATGCGCTGCTGCTAAGAAGATGGCCAGCCTCACCTCCTGTCCCCAGCGACCAAGTCCTCTCCTTGCTGCACGTTGGGACCAGCTTTCATGAGGTGGTGCACTCAGCTGAGACCRACTCTGCTGAAAACACACTCTATCTTCTCCCCAAAGCAGCTGTTTTAGCCAAATCTGGTGGCTAAGCCAAGTGAACGTGAAGCTGAGGTGCTCCTGGCAGCAGTGGGGACAGGACATCATCCAGCTGAGAGAGCCATTTAAAATAGGCAGTAACACACAGTGCTACAGGGATACTGGAGAGCCATAGCTCAATGAGAAAAAGGACCAGCCTGGGAGAGACGGTTGTTACCGTCACTTACATTCCCTGGAAACATCCAAAGCCACCTGGGCAAAATCTTCGCTCTTAGTGGCCCTGCTTGAGCAGGGGGGTTGGACAACACAACATCCAGAGGCCCTTTCCAACCTCAACCCTTCTGTGACCAGACCAACTCTACCGGTAGTGATGGTCCCAATTTGGGAAAACACTAAATGCACTGGAACTTGGCCACAAGTATTTCCTTATTTCACTCTGTTGCTCTCACAGTATGTTCAAAGGTCTGTATTAGCTTCTCCCTCACGCAGGAAGAACAGTGTTTCTGAGCTGAGTGACAAAGACCAAACATTTCTCAAGCTCCATATCCCAACAAGGTCTGAGATTTTCAAGAGCTTCTAGGGGAAAAACCCTACACAATCTGTTTTCTTGGTTTTCCTGATGTTCTGTATTTTCCATTAAATTCTTAAAACTTGCTTAATTGTAGCTTAATTGCAAAAATTGATTCAATAGTTACACTAGAAAAAAAAAATCCCATGTTTTTTGGGGTGGAGAGGCTACGCTTAGATTTTTGTGATGACACAGCCAGATGGTATGCTTTAAGAGTCTGTTGAGATTATGCAGCTTAGAAAATCTATTAAGAGTATCTCAAAGAATACACAATTGCTAAGGTTTTGAAACTGCTCTATCCTAATATCACAACATTTCCACAATGAACGTGGAAACAGCTTTCCGTCTTGTGGTGAGGACCTGGAAAAACACTTCCAAGTTTCGAATATTTATTTTACAACTGAGGTAAACTGAGGGGCCTCACTGCAGTTTGAGATGAAGATGTGTTTTGTACATAGAATCCTGAATCATTCTCAGCTTGTATTTTCTCTCAGAAATATTCCACAAAAATTTCCTAGAATACTCCCTAGAAATCAAATGGTATTTTAAAATGAATAAATTAAATAATAGCAGTTTGTATTACTGCAATAACTAGGAGTTCTGATCATGAATCATAACCCAACCATATTTGATGCTTCTCCAAACACAAAACAATGTTCTCACTTAGAAACTGAGTTTATATAAAGTAATTATAAACTAATTATAATGAAAAAGAGAGGTGGAGGCATAGAGATAAACCTTTTTTTTTATGAAGAAGTGGCTATTTTTTTATGAAGAAGTAGCTATGATGGTGAGCACAACTCCCAGAACGCCTGTAGCCAGCGATCAATCGTGTGATTTTGGTGCCTCTCAAGCCAGATCATTTTAGAGAGCAAAAGGAAAAAGAGTAAGATTTAAAGTATTCTAACTTACATATTTTTAAAGGGATATTCTTCTCAGATCAGTGATGAAGAAAGCATTTTGAAATGTGTTTGGGTACTCAGGCAGGCAAAATGTGGCAGCACTAGCTGAGCAGAGGTGTTAACCAGCTTCCCTAAGAACCAGGAAAGACAGCAAAGAGCTAGGAAAAAATCTCTGCAGGACAATGATTTTTTTCTTTCATTAATCAAGCTACTAGCGGAAAGGAAATTAGAATGTTTCAATTGTTTGGGAAGATTGAGMGATCTTAGGGGTAACTTATGGGAAGAATCAGATAGTCTTACACCTGTTATGGATGTGAAGACCCAGAGCGCATCAGCTGAAGGTGACACCCAAATGAACAGTTTGGCAGGCCCTGTGGTAGGACTTGATGATCTTCAAGGTCTTTTCCATGATTCTATGTAAGGGAAGACGGTCAGTCATCCAAGCCAGAGGTGACTGCAGGGAAAACAGAACTGTCTTTCATGAGTGCTAATGGATGAGGAAAATATCAATGAGGGGGACTGGTCAACTGGCCCTGATTTTTGTTTGGATGGAAGAGAGATCCACAACAGAATGGAGGGACTGGTCAACTGGCCCTGATTTTTGTCTGGATGGAAGAGAGATCCTCAACAGAATGGAGAAAGTGTGATTCCATCAATGCACATTCAGTCAGCTTTGATTCAGTCCCTCAGTAATTAGGACACAAAGCTTCTTATGTGTGGTTTCTACATACACATGGAGACACGACGATGAGGAAGTTACTATTCCTATCAACTTTCTTCCCATTGACCTAGGGTCCTGGTGCATCCCGCAATAACCAGTTCCTGACACTCATTGCACTGGGACCCTGACTGCAAAGGAACAGTAGAAACTTGGGAGAGAGGAGTTTGTGGAGAGCATACAGGAAATATCCACCATGAACACTTCCCTATCTGTAAACCTACAAGATAGGCTTGAATGGACTCAAGAGACTGAGGTATAGCATGGTTTAGGCCAGGGTGGCCTAAATGCACACATTGATCACTACAATGATCACTGGATCCCTAATTCCCAATGTTGCCAAGCTCCCAATGAATTGGATCCCTGCAAAGGAGTTTGGATATTTAATGCTCTGTGGAAGTGTGCTTAATAATGTGAAGACTGCTATGAAGTTACAGAAAGGTGGTTATCTCTACTTCTCCTTGGCTTGCTGACACAAACAGCGATTTTCAGGAGTCCTATGTGTAAAGGTTGTAGCCACCTAAGTTTGGTGCCAGGCATGCTGGAGGGTCTCCACAGTTGGACATTCCTGAAAGTAGAGTCATGTTGCTCCATTCAAGCTGAGGTGGTAAGTGTTATGAGGCTGGGCTGGTTCCAGACTCTTCAGTGTCTACTGACTGGTGAGCCACTCTGAACTGTTGCTCATTCACTAGTGTAGAGGCTACAGCAAACCAGGATTTGTATTTTTTTTCTGGGCAGAGCTGAGGTGATAGAGGAAAAGAGCTGTAAGCTGGGAAGGAGGTGGCTGTAGGTTTTGGAAGCAGGCTGGAAACTCCAAGAACATCAGGAGTCAGGCCTGGGGAGTGGTAGATGGAGAAAAGAGGAAGGAGATGGATTCCTTCAGGCAAAGCTCTCCCTTCCCTGAGTAAGCCCCAGACCCAYGACACCCTGGATGACCTCTTCCAGCTTCCCTCCCCACTCCTACACACACATCTCCCAGGTCTCACACAGGCACCCTCTCAGCTTCCTTCTCCTCACTCCCTGCAACATGCTCTGCTGACATAAGAACTGCCATACACTGATTGCCACCAAGGAGCCTTAAACTGCTTATGGGAGCATGGCACTCAAGGAACTCCAGGCAGTACYGCTGAACAGCTTCAGCCTAAGCTAACTTCCAAACAAGAAACACTACTGTTTGTCATCCGGTTTGTCACCTGTCACCTGAACAGGGCACTTTACAGCTCTCCTCTTTCCTGGGCTTCCTTCCTCTCCTGCTGGCCACTCACCACATGGCTATGAAGGGCCGCAGGAGCCAGCCACAGCCAAGCCCAGCAGCTGGGCTGCCTTTGGTGCTTGTCTCCATGCTGCAGTGCACATTACTAGCAAAAAAACAGGACAAGCAGGTCTACCACACTGAGCAAACAACACTGGTATGTTCTTTAGCTTCCCCTTTCACCATGGTTTCAGTGAAGGATCTCAAACTATGCCAGACCTACAACTCTGTCCTCACTTTGCACCCAGAGCACAGCCACTTCTGCCTCTCTACACTGCTCTCCTCCCATCCCTTGAGAATCCTTGTGGATCTTCTGCTGCTGTAGTGTCCTCTCCAATCCTGTAAGCCACTTAGACCTCCTTCCCCGGAGTCCTTTAAATAACCTCAGAATTGCCATGAAACAGCATTCACTAAGCAACTGCAACAAACAGAAGTTCATGTGATGTTCAGTGATCACACAAAGCTAGCACTACGACACAGGTCCTCTTCACAGCATGGGAATTCATGCAAGAAGTCACGCAAGACTCAGGCAGGTCATTACATAGGACTGTGTTGTTTCTTATCACCTCCTGTGGACTAGACTGGCACATTCCTTAATGGCATCTTTATAAATGCTATGCACTTTGGTACTCATATATATGTTACCAGTTACTGAATGAATTGTACAGAATCAGAATACCAAAGGCACTTCTAATGCAGATACTGTGCCCATGCACATACTTTATCTTTTTTGTTTTCCTCCTGTTATGTGTCTGGTCAGTAACACRGAAATTAAAATCACATTCTGCTGCAAGTGGCCCCAAGTGATCGTTCCCATCAGAGAGCATGAAAAAGGTGCTTTCTGTCCCTTTTGCTACTGTGTGCTTTCATAAGCAGCTCTTCTTCAGCTTATCTGTTATTAATCATAGTAAGTGTTTTCATTATGGACTAGTAATCTTTGTGCAAATGAGTTATGATCCCTTTGGAAAAAGAAAACCCRAACAGGACACCGATCAAATGCCTGGACACTCTTTAGCAGGTAAGTAATGCTTGGATTTCCCCCAGGGTCTCATGCTCCGTGCTAGAACAAGTTAACCCAGTATTCATAGGGGTTTACCACAAGAAGGTTCACTCTCAACAGTTTACAAATATTGAACAATAAAATTAAAAATCCCTCTGAATCTTCGCAATGCTAAACCTCTCCAGTCTGCATCCACTGCAGATCCATCAATTTGTTTCATTCTTCCTGTACTTCAGCGCACAGGAGTTTGACACAGGTCCTTGCACCTGCGTGGCATTAGGAGAGAAGCATGTTGTTTTCACGGACCCCAGCAAGGTTTTGGAGGTGTAAGGCAAGGGAATATGTATTTCCCCAGCCTGATGGCTCACATGGAGAATTAGCTTTATTCAAGACCTTTTCCCTGCATTCCTAGCTGGCCTGAGATTTGAGTTTTTGTAAATATTTTTGGTATGCTGAAGCCTCCCACTAACTGCCAGGACAGCCATCAGGCCCTACACGTATGAAGGTTCAAGCATTTTATTCCTTCAGGAATGGCACTGCCAAAAAAGAAAGCCATGTTAAAATTCAAGGTTCTTCCCCAAAACAGGACAATATTCAAGGAAAAAAAAAAAAAAAAAAGGACAGTTCCCCTATTGTGTTGCTTTCTGAGGCCTAGGGATGCAGCCCTTCCCTGGCCAGAAACCAGTAAAAAGCACGGAGACATGGGGAGAGCCACGGACCACTTCTAACATACCCTCTTTGAAAAGCCTCAGTAGGAACACAGACCTCATCATCCATATGAATTAAAAGGTGATTTAATCCTATTTCATAAAGTTATTGAAAACTCAAAGAGCTAAATCTGAACAGTTCTTAGTTACAAATTACTTGCTCCTAACACAGCAATTAACGTGCATTGGCATATAAGACAAATTCAGCTGCTGCAGTGATTCTTTTCTTCTTTTAAGAACATTTTGCACTGGCGYGTGTAAAAAAGTGGCTTTCTCAAAGCTAAAATAAGCAAAACATTATACCAAATATAAGCCAAAAAAATAAGAGAAAGTRCAGCACTGCAATCCTTTATACTGTTGTATAAAGGATTGTGCAGGTCTGCTTGTGCAGAATCGCTTTCAGTAAACTTAAACGTCTGCTATAACTGAGAGAATAAAAGGCAAGCTGCATTTAAACCTTTCTGTCCATCCCTGCTCCTTGAATTACTACATAAAAAGAAAGAGCAACTACAAATTCTCTCTTCCAGCAGTGAGAGGATCACAGCACAAATCGTGGTTAATCATTAGGAATTATCCAGCTCCTCCAGACAGATACCATACAATATAATAAAGTACGCAGTGGTGCTTAGAACACTTGCTAATTATTTATGAGAGGGATTTTTCACACAAAACCCATTTAAAAATTGAAAAGCTTTGCTATTCCAGCCCTGAACGTTTAGGACAGATTTTTACTGCTCATATTTTGAAACACAGAGCTGTAATTGAGCCTGTTTTGCAGTTTGAATTGAGCTGAATCCTACGAGAGAGTTACAATGCAGATCCACAAACCTTCCTGCGGAAGATGCACATGACAGGGAAGAAATGCAAAGCTGTAGCACTACGTGGGAGCAGCAGGTAGGAACTGAGAATTGTTTCTGAAGGCCGGACAGGAGGAAGGACTGAAAAAGAGCAGGAGGTGATTTCTGGGTCTGCCTTGTCTCAACGGCAGCTACRCGTGTGCCTCCTAGTCTCCTCTTGCCTGTTTGCTCAGCCTTAGACATGCTCTTTGCTTACCCGGGCCTTTCAGGAACCTCCAAAGACAGGTACTACAGCACACAGCATTTTCCAGTGAGTCCCATCTACACAAAACCATCGTGCTGTTCCTTTTTAAGAAATATTTTAAGCTACAGCCTGCTCTGTGTAAGACATCTCTTGCAGGTGATTCCTCGTTCTATTCTTAAGCTCTTATCGCAACTATTTTACCTAGTCCAACCTGGGAGCTCTCTCATACACAGTGCTGAAAGTCACTACTGGAAGACTTTTTAAAAATATTTATTTCATAATCTCCAGATTAGTAGCTGCTTGAATCTGCGTATTTTTGTTAGCTGCCTTTTGTCTCACATTTAGACCTCTTGCAACCCTCAGAAAACACAGCCTGGCCTCCTGAGTGGCTGTTTTTGAAAAGCGACTGTGCTTCAGGACTTCTTTTCCAGAAACCTCAATCTGAAAGCAGTTTCGTAGCACACCGAAGCTAAACTACATGATCCCTGATGCTGAAAGGGGCAGCTCTGCTTCTAGATACCAGCCACACGCTCCTGCCGGTTGTCACTCACTCAGATTTCATTGCTGGAGAGAAAAGCAGTTAAGAGCACCCAGCTGCAAGGGTCCTCTGAGGAAAGGAGTAATTTACAGCAACACCTTCAGCTACATTACAACCTGCATTATAACCTGGATGTTGACCATCACTGAGGCCCTAATCCCGGGCACTGCACGCAGTCTTCCTCTCAAGAAAGGGATGTTGAGTCTACGCTGCGAGCATCACTGGAGGTGTTCACAGCAGGTCAAAAAAACCTCTCTTGTGAAGAGCTGGTTCTGGTAAAGCGGCTGGCTCTGTTAGGGSCAGGGAGCTCCCCCCGTTCTGAGGTGCTAGCAGCCGGCCACTACTTTCCAAGCTCCTTTTTCAGACTTGCATAGAAATCCTGGCCAGGTCCCCAACATATTGAAGTGCCAACAGATTACTAGACATTTTCTGCCATGCTGCCGTGTGCATTTGGATTGTGTTTTCACTTCTCTTTCTGTTGTACCGTAACACCACTTCAATCCCATCTGTGATCGCAGYGCTGGGAACACAATAGCAAACACAACACTGGTGGCTAGGAGCATCTATCAAGTTTTAGCATCTAAGAGCCAGCTTTTTCTGTCTTTAACAGGAGAAGCACAAGAGAAAGACAGGTCAGGTGGCTATTTCCTACTGACATTATGCTCATAATCTGTATGTGCCAAATGCAGACCTTTTATAACCACCAGCAGCAAGGCATTTCCTACCCATGGCATTCCATCAGGATGCAAAACCAGGCAAACTCGAGGATAGCAAGGGAAAAAGCTGCACATTCCTCAAGGCACAGCCTGAAAAATGAAAGCCAGTGTGAGTTGCCCTTTCTGCAGTATCACTGAGGACACTCGGCGGCATCGGATGCGRAAGAGATCAAGGGTTCCTTTCGAAGCAAAGCAAGGGTAACCCGCCGCTCTCATCAGCACAGTTATTTTTTAATGCAGAGCAGAGCCCTCTGACCTTCCCCTCAGCAGAGGCTCGTGACACAGCTTAGCACGAACTCGCACAGCCACCGAGTCCACCTGACTGCGCTCGAGTCTCACAGCGTGTGCCTCCAACCCCCTGGAATTACCTCATACACCCAGAGATAACAACCGCAAGTAGTTACACTGCCCTGTATTGCTAGGAGGGTGATGGTGCAGCCCCGAAAAAAACCTGTTAGGGCAAAAGGGAAGAGTTTGTGGGACASTGGTGCGTTTTGGCCGGGCGCAGGGGAGCGGCGGGCCGCTCCCGCGCTCCTCCGGGCGAGGGGCAGCCGCGGTCCTGCGAGTAACCCGGCATGACAGGCGCCACTGCCGCCCCCCTCCTCCGCGCTCCCCCCGCCTCCCCCGGCCAACCGCCGCCCGCGCTGACATCACCGAGCTGGATTTAAATAGCTCCAGTGCCCCGTGCCTCCCGGATACAGCGCGCCCCATTGGCGCGCGCCGCAGCCAATGGGCGCGCCCGCGCCGCGCGCTCCGCCAATGGGCGCGCCGCCACCGCCCCGCGCCTCCCCTGTCGCTAAGGGAGGGAAATACAGCGCGGCGCGGCGGGCTGTCATGTGCGCCCCGCCACGCCGCGCCGCGCTCGCCTCCCTCCCCTGCTAAAATGTGCATTTTCTGAGAGAATGAGCCCGTTCCTTTTTTTTTTTTTTTTCTTCTTTTCCTTTCCCCCCTCCTCTTTTTTTTCCCCCTCACTGCTGGGCGAGCTGTGTAGAGTAGTGGTGCCTGCCCCGGAGGGAAAGGGAGAGGTTTGCAGCCGAGTGTGCAAAGTGCAGGGTGGTGTGGGTTATTTTTTTTTCTTTGCTTTCTAAGGGCTCCTGCTAGTGACATCTTGGGGGCAGTAAAATGTAGCATAAATATCAAGCGGAGCGGAGCTGCGCTTTTTTTTTTCTCTCCGTGGAGAGCTTTTATTTATTTTAATAAAATCACTTGTGGGTCAGCCAGGCTTGCTGAGGAAACACGGGATGGATAAGAAAAATATATATAAAGGCATCGCGGCGGTGGTTAGCAGAGCTGAGGAGGAGGAAGGAGGGCTCGGTGCACTGCGGAGCCGCTGGAGCGAGGCGGAGGCTCGGGACGCGGCGCCACGAGGTGAGCGCGACCGTTGGCGGCCGTTGGCGGCCGTTGGGCCCGCGCCGCCTCGGCCGCGGAGCCGCGCGCAGGGCGGGGGTGCTGCTGCCTAAGAAATAAAGTATCTCCCCCCCCCCCCCAACCTGCCGCCCCCACGGATGTCTTAGTCCTCACTGAAAAAACGTGGAGGCCTCGGGGTGTCTGGTTTTGAGGGCTGCTTGTCAGAGAAGCTGCCCCGCAGGAGTGAAGTACCTGCAAATGCCTTTTTGCTAACCTGTGCTTAGAAGCAGGTTTTCAGGCRTAAGGGCTCCCCACATTTAAGAGCTACGTGTGTATGCGATGTGGGGAAAAAAAATGAAGTTTCAGGCTGAGGGAAATTGAACCCGTTCCACTTGCTACGCAGCTGGAAAAGGGACTGCATTTATCTACTTCGCCATCAAGCCCTAGTCCATTGCTCCAGACATTTCTCCTTGGTCCTTGCTACCGCCCCACACACTCCACATTTATTCCAACTTGTTTCTTTCCCATATCCAGAGAAGGTTACTGCACAGCCTGAATACCCTAATGATGTCAGTGTGCATACTGGAAAGGTGGATGCCGGCATTAAGGACTGTAAGCAAAACAGAGACCTGGGCAGAGACATTTCTTGCATTTAATCTGGGTTTCTGGCTCTGCCCGTGGTTTTGAACAAGATGCTTAACTTTTTGCCTTCCTGCTGTTTCCACTTCCCTTACCACTTCATATGCTTTGCCCTTACTTAACCCCTTCATATGTTCCCCCCTCCCCCTTATCCCTTCATAACCAAACTTACGTCACAGGAGTGCTTGGAACATACATTTTTTTTTTAAAGATAAAAATTTCAATGCAACATGAAAAATCAGTAAAACAGAGGCTGCGAATACTTTTTAGGGAAGACATACTAAAAGAAATACACAGTTCAAAACAACAACTCATCCTTCCTGCAAGATAAAAGCACGGAGACATCACAAATCTGAGCTGCATTCCAGTTTGTATCCTTGTTATATAATGAAGTACGTGTCAAGGGTTCTTTCCCTTTGGGAGAGGGAAAATAAAATCTTCTCCCTGTATTCCTGTTCCCTTCTTTTCCTTACCTGTTTTCCTTTTCAGTGGAGGATGAGGATTGTCAAATCTTGTTTCCCCTTGTGTTCCTGCAGGACTTCTCGAATCATTCAGAAATAAGCAGTTATTAAATATTCAGTAATTTCCATGGGAGGAAGATACAGACCATCAAGGCCCCAGTTCTCTGCCATCTTGAGCCTTTCGTGGCGATCTGCAGCAGCACAGACAAGTATGAAGCACTGAGAGACTGAAGACAGTGTTTAAACCTGACTTCACTTCAGTGTAAATGATGACACAGGGTTCAGATCGACAGAGAACAAGGAGTAAAACAGCAAAAGCACTTAACGTGCCTCTTTTAAAAGTAATTTTTTAGTAGTTAAAGATGAAGGGGCTGTATAAAATATCTCTATAAAAAWTTTTTCTGCACATATGTTTATGTTTACATGTCCTAACAGAAGATGATGSGCCACGTTATTTTATGTGCAGGATTGTTTCTTAGGGAAATCTGCATCACTTTATTGATTTCAGGCAGTGATTTTAAGACAGTTAAAGCAACAAACCCGGCTAAGTTTTTAATGGTGGGAATAGCATTCTCTTTCGCTTAGATTTGCCCTTCATGTTACTTGTGTTTCATAATCCTACCAGCTCTCCATTTTATCATTACAGGGACAGAACCTGTACTCTAAAAAAGGAGCAGAACTTCCTCCCCCTTACCACCCCTCTCACCTGCAACATGCTTTCTACATTCAGGTTTTCATTTTCCTTTTAAAATAAATTTAGGGTCCAAGCTCACCTTTTTCTTTCTCCCTTTAATAGGCCAATTTAGTTACATTTATTTCTGTTGGTATTTTGTAACAGTAAAGTCAGAAGCAGATCTCAGAAAATGTTCGATGCACTAGAAGCCTTACCCTTTAGGGTTTGATAAAAGACATCATAAGTAACATGTCTACTTTTTTTTWTTATTTTTACRTAGTAGCGACAAGACTGAATCACCATTTTTAGATATTCTTCAGCACAACTCCTAATCTATCAATGTGTCAGCTCAACAGCAGTTTTCTCTTCACACTAATGTGATCCGGAAGAGTCTGGCTATCACAGATTTTGACAATATTATTTTATCTGAGATTGCATGTATTGCAGAAGTTCGAATAAAATGAATYGAATGACTTACTAGATTTTCCTAAAGATAGAGGAAACATAAAAACATGTCAAGTAAAACATTTTAAACTCATTTGTACAGGATAATATTCATAAGTTAGGTGTTTTGTGAGCCTTCTGCTCTAAGCACTATAGAATACTTGCATGATAAATAGCAAGTAGAAGAGCAACTCTGCATCCTGCATCTTCTCGTATGTCTTAGATTGCCCTCTATGCTGTTACATAATGCATTATAAAGAAAAAACATGCCTTCATTCTCTTTAAATCATTCGGGCATTGATAGTACTTAGCCCTTCCTCCAAGTCCTCGTTATGCAAGTCCTTGCTACTGTTAATATCTGTCAGTTCTGCTTGATTACTTAAAAAATGAGGTATCCACAGACCTTTTGTGAAGTTCATTGCATTTCTAGAATTGAAAATGAGTCACTTCAGGTGCTTTGCTCCCGTTCTCAACTATAAGCTAAATTATTATGAACAGACAAGAAGAAAGTCTCATTCATTTCAATGCGTCACAAGCTGGGTTTTTTTTGTTGTTTAATTGCTTCTATAAGCATGTTATTTTATGCGTGTCTATATACACTTCATCACACTCAAAGCACAGTGGAATACACCAAAATAGGGTAATGCTTTACATGTTGAAAAATGCAGACATTTAACTAAGTCCGGGAAAGATACATAGCTTAATAAAAATCCACAATCAATTAACAAAGTTATTGAACGGTAAAAATCCATATATAGGCACTAAGTAGTACAATCTGTATGATACGTTATAGGCAGTATTCAAGCGAAGTTGATGGAGGTGTCTATAAAGAACAGAAAGACTGATCGTTTTAAAGCTGTGATGTTCTGCATTTCTGTATTTGGGGAGTGAAGTTTTCCTGGTCCCTTCCTAAAGACATATAATGAACGACAGGCTCTCCAAAGAATTAGGAAGGTTGCTCGGTATTTATTTTTTTCTCTGTCATGCACAGAGATCATGTACGAAAGAAAATTGGGAGAAGCCTAGTGGAATTTGCCAGTGTAGTGTATCTTCACAAGTAACCTCTCCTTTAACAAAGCGTCCATTTTAAATACACTGAAACTGTAATATCTCTGAGCTCATAGTACTGCTTATATAAAGGAAAAATTCTCAGGCTACATGAATGTTACTTGTGTATTTATAAGTATACAAGTAGTGGCTCAGTGAGGTGCCCCCATAGCAGAAGGGTTTTGTGCTCTGTTAACTATCTGTTAGTTTAGCAATTTTTTAAAAACTTTTTTATTGCACTTGGGAAATTTGAGGGGCCTAGTTTATATATGTATTTCTCTTCTACAAGTACTCATTTTAAAAGCTTCAGCTATATTCTATATTATAGGTTTTAGTATGACTCATGGGAAATAATTTTAATGCCTTTTGCTAACAGCAAGTTATAGTGCATTGACTAAATAATAATAAATAATAATAATAAATAATAATAATAAATAATAATAAATAATAAATAGTACACCTACTAAACCATACGCTAACAAAAGATTAAATAGCAAGGAGGACAATGGCTGCAATGGGTCGTTTGCCAAAAGTGCTCGTGCAGTTCTGTGTTTTGAAAACTGAATTCAAGCCTGCTAAAAGGTGGAAACRATTTATGTCTGATACAAAAGTTTTTATCCAGAGAGAATAAATGAGTTAAGTTTAAACTGTGGTTTGAAATTACAGGAAACCTTTGCTGGACAGCTAACAGCTTAATTTGGTAGCCAAAGTGGATGTAAGTAAATTGGAAAATGCTATTTTGCACTGTCTAAAATATCTTACTTCTGTAATAGGAAAAAATGTATCAGATATGAATTACTATGGAATTGAGTTGATTTTGTTATAAGATGCTTTTTTTTTTTCTATTAAGCTCCAATATTTTTTACTGCAAATGTCTGAATTTAGATTGTGGGGGGGTGCTGATGCTGTCAAAGAGCAAGCATGAAATGTTGATGTCACAACATCTGATCCTTAAGTGGCATATGTTGCTTTCATAATATTTAATAAATACATAAGTTCAGTAATAAAACTTTGTGGAAATGTTTGAGATAAACACTGGTTTATATTTATTTACGTTTTTTAGATAGGCTTATTACCATATGTAGTGAAGTAGAACATACAAGAAGGCCCAGGACGAAGATTACTTTAAAAGAGGGATTTTACAAGTTAATATGGAACTCATTCTCAGCTTTTACCTGTTTTGCTATCTCTTTTAATATCATTTTACTTTCGTAAGTTCCTTCCTATCTCCTTTCCCTCAGAAATGCTGCGTCTCTGCCCCAAAAGGGAGAAATATAACGGCTACAGTTAATTTCTATTTACTGCAGCAAAATGATTCTTTTTTCCTAAATGAAATGTACACATTAATCTGCTAGACTTTCGGCTACAGTTACATAGGCTCTTTCTGAAAAAAGGGATAGTGATGGCCATTTTAATGCAACGGATACAGTTACAGTCTCTGTAAACTCCCTTTTTTTTYCTTCTCTTTTGAACTAGTAGTCAGATGTACAGAATCGTCAGCTCTTTGCTTGTAAATATCTAAAGGCTGATTTGAAAAATATATTTTTAATACAATAAATGTGACATTTTAGTCTGTGTTTCCGTCTGATTTTTCTAAGTAAATGCTAATTAAACTGAGGATAAGAAAAAGCGTCTTACATAATCAAGCCTTCCATTTTTCTATTCTCTGCCTCCACTCATTTAGATTTCATTTTCTTTTGAAAAATGAAAATTTTTGAATCAAAAATTACTACTGCATTCTAGTTAAGGCACATTGCCATAAGACTGCATAACTAAGGTATTTACTGAATTACTAAGACGTTTACTGAATAAAAGAAAGCAGTAAAAATAGTAACTCGTTGAGTTAGCTTAACTTTAAAATCATAATGATCATTAAATACAGCATTATTTATTGTGATGTACCTGTGCATGAGGTCTTTTTTTTTTTTTTTTTATGGAAAATAGGATACTTGTATCTATCCTTTATTCAGAATAAGAAAAAATAAGAATGTTCTGTCATTTTTTCTAATCGTCGTAAAGCTAAGCTCCTGTATAAGAGAAGTGGTTTAAATATTCATCTTACAGAAGACAAGACGTAATTGCTGTTGACAAAATATATATCAAATGAAGAAAAATTATGTCCAGCTGAAATAATTACAAATTGAATCAGTTACAATGAATATTATTAAAATTTTATTCTACATATGCTAAAATGAAGTCTTACCCATAGGTGGCAGTCAGCCTTCACTCTAGTAGGGATGTCAAACTTTTGGTTCATGGTATCCTACCTGTGCTGATATTATTTTGATGGGATGTGCATATGTAGTTTTACATACATACATACATGTCTGCATGTTGGAAGAGAGGTAAAGGGGTAAAATGAAGCTTAAAATTAGTTAGTAACTTGGAGAAATCTGAATTATAGGTAAGTAAAAGAAATAGTCATTTTCTAAATAAAAGATCAAGGTGTTTTTAAAAACACAATTATTTTTTATCAGTCCCTGCTGATGCCTCTTCTAAAAGGAGTAATGAAAATATGGAAATAAGCAGCTACAAACTCGATGCATTTACAAATTCGCCAGGAAGACGAGCATCTTGCCAGCCTCAGAGGGAATAACCCCATACCATGCCCAGTCCCCTAAGCTGTTTGCATTTCATGGACCGTTCTCTGTCAATGACCGAAGTGCAGCAATGCTGACATTCTGCTCTAGAAGTCCCAGCAATAATCTCCCCTAAATATAAAGCAAATAGGGAATAGATAYTCAGGATAAGCCTATTCTTTTGGCTGTGGAGAGCGAAGCCGGACGCTGCGATTCCTTTCTGCGAAGCTTCCACGGACAGCAGTGGCAGCAGTGCTCAGGAAGAGAACGCTGTCTGTGCGAGCAGAGATCCGCTCCGTTTTGCTCTCAGCTTTTTTAGGGCTTTACGTGGTTTATGAGGATTTCCTTTTGCAATATAAGGAAGGAAAGAGACACTTGGGACCCCACCAAAACTGGARCGGGTAGAAAGAGCTAATAAGGCCGAGTCTTCTCACTGTAAAACAAATAGAACTTGTGAAACTGTGTATGTGACATGCTAAAACCATAGAGCTTTTGTGAGGACAGAGCTAAAGCTAAAATTCTCAAGTAGGTAAAGTCATCTTTACTTTAGTCATTTTTACTATTTTTATTATTCCATTTCTATTTCTATTTTTTTTTCAGGTAAAATGAATTATATTTGTGCAAAGCTAAACCATCATACGCATTTTAACAGAGGTCATGAGCTTGCAYGTCACGAAATGGGGAATCTAAAGAATATACAATTATTTGTTGCTACAAGAATATTTCAACGTGATGCAAGGTTAAGGGCTCAGAATTGACCAGAACGGTGCAATGCTGTGAAAACAGAAGACCTAATTCTCCTTATGCAAGAGGAGCAGCTACACACACACGTAGTTGTATAAGCAGAAGCAGCCTGTATGATTTCATAGACAAGTAGGGTATTTCCAAATATATGCAACTACTACCTACCTAATTAGACACTTGCCCGTGCACAGCCCCTTTTGTTCCCCAACCGTAATAATTATGAGGATTACACTCTACATTAATTTACACTCTTGTGTAACGCAGTTGAATGCAAGATAGCAGGGGGTGATAAATGCTGGCTGGGGTGAATGTGTGCATTTGATACACGCTTTGAAAATGAAAGCTTTCAGACTCGATTCGGATTCTGACATAGGWTAGAAGCCTGGAGGAGGTCTCCTCAGCCATACATAGGGTCCAACCTGAGCTATCGTAGGCAACCATATCATACTATCAAATTTATTTATAGAGGTATTAAGCTCCATCTTGGAACTGCTTGTGTCGGAAGGCTGCTCCTTATTTCCATTCCTCTAAGTGGTTAAATATTTCAGCTGACCAGTTAACACTTTCGTGTTCTTGTGACATCTGTGACTCCTTAAATCCCCGCTCGCTCTCCCCATATTAAATCCCTTCCATTCTGTCACCACTTGGGTTTTCATAGAGGACTGCAAAGACCTGCTCAGTCTCAGATTTGCAAAAACAGCCATGCCGTACTTGTTGTAAGAGAGGACGTCTTCAGCCATTCTTCCAACCCTTCTTAACAGCGTTTCCACTTCTCAGTATTTTTTTTTAACATGCATGATTTGTTGTATACCCAGTGCTACAGATAAGGGCCTTTTATAGTGTCATGAATACCTTTCTATTCATGCTAGAAATACAGAAATATTTTTAAAGTATTTTTGACATTTTGATTTTTTTTTTTAGAGCTACATCATATCAGCACCTCACATTCCTTGAAGATTGACTGAAACAGTAAATTTAGTCCTTTTTTTACAGCCATTGATAGTAGAAGTTCTTCTTACTCCTTCCTGAGTTTATGACCTTGAACTGCACACTATTACACTCGTATTGCCTGACCACAATGTCAGAATTTTTGCTTTTTATAAAAAGCACCGTCGGTTTCATTTAACCCACAGGTTAAAGTTCCTGTGAATTTTTTGGCAGGTCCAGATTTCCTCAGGGATCTCTAYGCTTCGCGCAGCTATAGACGTGAGCTGGTACACGCAGATGATACAGTGCTGGATTTTGCAGATGAGCTGGCTGGCTTAGGTCCTGAAACAGGATTGTGTCTAACRTTGCGTTTCCTGAGGCACCTCGCAGTGTGTTATTTCAGGTAAGGACTGCAGGTCCTTCAGGTAAGGACTTCAGTAAGTCCTGCAGTGCTTCTGACTCCGTGTCCTTCACTGGCTTCTCTTGACACTTCTGGGAGCAAGAGCCCAATCTCTGAAATATTTTCCCAGGGTCAGCAGAGGAAGCTGGGCTCAGTGTCACATGATATTGTTTCTACTGATCTTGTCGTTTAATCTCCAGTTTATGGSTTATGCCTTTAAGCTTGAAGGGAGATCAGGATATACAAGAGTTGTTTGGCACTCATACAATGCATTAAAATAAGAATTTGATTATGTTCAAGGATTTCACTTGTTTCTGAAAATTATGACAATTCATCAAGCRAAATTCAATGAGCAAAAACTGTTTTTCCTTCTTTCTGTTCATCTTTCTTTGTAACTTACTGCATTAAATATATTAAATTTGTATTGTGGAAACCTTTTTTTTTTATTATTCTGTGCTTGCAACCCAACGAAGAAGCTTGACCAGCATCTTTTATCTTTACAGTACAAAGGTTATATTTAAGAMTATTTCCTTGGTTTGGAGTGTGCCAGGCTCCAGGATGTTGAATAAAACCCATCACGTACATTGACTTTCATCCCCTTCATTATACGATTTTCCAGGCCTCCTTTGTGTTAACATTGCCCCAAACCAAGTTCAAAGCCTGTCATCAACTAATCATACACCTTCTTCCTAGGTGAAGTTAGCCCATGAAAATAATTAATAAAATCTGTTTGCGATTATTCCTTAAGGAAGTCCACTAGTAACATTCCCCTAGCTTGAGAGTTCCTTTTCAAAAAAGCTCACAGCCTTTTATTCATAACCAGTTCTTAGAGCAATTCCCTACTTAGCTTAATTCACTTTTCAAGTAGCGTCCTAATGAATGTTTTCAAGAAATCCAGTCAGGTTAGATCAACTCCATTTCCTTGATCTAGAAAAGCAGTTTGGGCTTAAAAAGAAATGTCTGACTAGTGTGGAACAATCTATTCTTAATAAAGTTTTGTGGCATTTGAGATCCATTCCCCTATTCCAGTTAAATTAATTCATGATCCCTYGTGTGTTATTTTTTTCTATAATTTCTGTAGTGTGTTCTAAGAAGAGATTAACAGTAGTGCCATGTATATTCTGTATTTTTGTTTATTTAAAAAGAAAAAAAAAATCTGCCTATCAAGTCTAATAGTAATGAAATGGTAGCACTTGTTCTCTGACCTGCATTTGGAAAGTCAAAATCAGACACAATTTTAAGTAGTATTCTATTTAGTCTATTAACTATTCTATTATTCTATTCTATTAACTATTTACATGTAAACATGGTAATTTCATTCAAAAGGAAGTAAGACTGGTAAAATACATCATCTTTTTTTAGAGATACTGCGGAATTTCATTTCATTGATGTCTTTGGATCATCATGTCTACAAAACCTCATTCAAATTCATTCACCATCACCAGATAATAAAACCAAAACAAAACTGATTTTGTCTTTCCACTTCCATGTGAAGGATTCACAGAGACGGTCCCTCACAGAGATGATGGTGAAACATGGATTTTCTTGGCATCTTTAGCATGCATACTGAGAAGTCTGTAGAAATAAGAGCCTCTAGATACCCCAGTTTACTGCTTCAGGATTTTTATACTTSAGTTACAGTTCAGCCAAGAGCTGGTCATAATTCAGAGATTTTACAAAGACTGAGAGAATTCTGCTTAGCTAAAGAACTTGGTTAGGGTTGATGCAAATATAAAGCTATCTTTTATAAAAATGAAATTATATCTAAATGAAGAGAATAGGAAAGTATATCCATTCAGCAAGTTAAGTAGGTAACAAGTGTATCAAAAATGAATCAGAGAAAGAATTAATGGGCTAGCATGATGCCAGTTTTTAGGAACTGTTCCAGAGAAAGACCATTATTCCTGATGACCAGGCAAGAAAAAGTAGAACAGAATTAGTGCAAAAATGCATAAATGTGACTTACAGGGAAAGAGGCAGCTTTGTAAAGGGAAGCCTTGCAAATCCTTGTGTGGAGAGAGGGTATCTGATCCATACATTTACATGGAAGTTAAAAGACATTCAACACATCTTTCTCCAAATGCTCTCAAAGAAGCCAAGCCACCATGGAAGAAGAGGCAGGTTCTCTCATGGACAAGTAACTCAGTAAATGTAGGACACCRCCAAGAGGAATATGAGTGATCAGTTTTCACAGTGATCAGAGATAAATAGCAGAGTCCTCTGGACACTGTGGTGAGACTAGTATTGTTCAGCATGGTCCAAAATGCTCTGGAAAGGGGGATGAGTAAAAGGTGCAGAGTTTTCTGTCAGCACAGAGATGGTAGGAAGGAAGAGATCCTGAAGCAGAGTGAGCAGACAAACGGCAGACGTTGATAATGGTAAAGGAGAAAAATCCTCGGGGGGAATAGTGGGCTCTGGCAAGAAACTAAAACAAGGAAAAGTTGTTTCACGTGCTTCAATCCCATCCTTAGGAAYGCAGAGAGGAAAGAAACAACATAGGATAAATATTAGTTGTAATACTACTGAAAATGGATACTGATGGACAGTAAATGGGCACTGGATACTGATGAATATGTAGAATAGCATAGTCTGACTATACTTTGACCCTTCTTTGTGCCTGTTCTCTATTAYCCTTTTCGATTTAATCTACTAATAATTGTAAAGCAGCAGTTGTTACAATGCTGCACCGTTAGTTCAGCTGGAGTTTCTCCAACCCAGGGGAGCTTACAAGCCAGCATCAACACAGAGCATCCGAGACAGTCACAGCTATTGCACAACATGACCATGAATAATATTGAAACTAAAAGTATTTTTTTTATTATTATTTTAAGGATTTTTTTTAATTCTTCAAAGAAGGTAGTTATAGGGCAGCTTCCCAATAGTTTGGGAAGCTGGTTTCCCAGATAACTGGTTTTAAAGCGAGACTTGGTCAACTTCTGAATAGGATTATTTGATCAAGTTGTCTGCCCCAGTACAGCTCTGGACTGATTTTTCTACTTTTTGCATTTCTTTCTGTTACATTTACGGTTTCCTTAAATGCCTTTAGCAACTCTTGCCTGGGAAGAACTTTCTCCCTCTGACTTGCAGAGCCTTTCCCTTCCATGTTGCTCAGATACATGCCCTCAGAAGCAGGGCTAGGTGGATTTAGCAGATCCTTTGCAAGAATTGGAGAGTGCTTCCAGAGCTGGTGTTCTGCCAGCAGCTCTGCCACATCTATGATGAATGTTAACATTTTTCACCACGGCAAGGCAGCAGCAGAAGATTTTAAGCAGGATGATCAATTTTGTTCCCTAGCACCTGGTTGAACATCAGTAAATATGTTATTAAGATGCTTCACAGTGTGCTCCTATGCAGTGAAGGCCAAGATATAGCCAGATACTCATCTTAATCACTCCACTTTTCTCATGTATTTATATACTGCCTAGATGAGGGTCCCAGGCCTGAAGTGGGCCATTTGGATGTGAAAAGCAAGTTATAATTGATAGTATATTGTGTTTATGGTGTCAAACTGTCATCTAAAAATGGTGGTGAAACCTTGTAATACAGGCTTCTGCTAGAACCCTATTAAAAATATTGCTTACTTTAAATCACACCCAAGCTGTAAAGAAGGATGCTGTCTTGTAGACAGTACATTCTCTTGAATATTTATATTTCACTCCCTGCTTATGGTCCACCAAAACCAAAAACCAACGAAACAAAAACAATACTGAAAGGYGCTGCTTCTTGAAATAACTCTACCGCACTACAGTATTTTTTTTAATTYATCTCAGCTGTAAAGATCAGATATACTTCCTTTCTGCTCAGCAGAAATATGAAGCAAGGTCAAGGTTCTATACCCAAGGTACTCCATACACTGCAGCTAAAGAGGAAAGTTTCTCTGACTTTGGGTTAGTGACTGTCTCATATTTGAACTCTTGCTTTGACTACTCATTTCTCTATTCTGAGTAATCAAACCACAGGTTTCCAATGCAAAATCTTTGATCTTATGCTTTCCAGTGAGATGAAGAAACTTCTATTGGAGTAAAATTAAATCACCCCAGCTTTTATTTTGGTGATGATTCTTTTACATTTCACACCAAGGAGAATTTTGTTGCATTCTGACATGCATGGAAACAAGTTATGACAATGTGTGCTACATAAATGGCTTCATCCAAATAGTTCTCATTGAAATTCCCATTTCTGGCCAATCTAATTTTACTACTAAATCATTTTGCTTTCCTTCATTCCCTAGAATTTCTTATCCATTGCTTCTGGAAAAAGTAAACACTCTGTCAGTTTTAGAGACAAATTTCTAATATTTTGCAAATTCCAAACAGTTTCTGAACTACAGACCAAGATAAACTGACTCACATGATATCAAAATAGACTGCATTAAGATGTCTGTTTATCCAAAAAGCTTGAAGTTACGTAAACCTGACTATTTTTCAGTAGATCACTGTTCCCAGGTATGAAGCAAATTCTTCATTAATTAGCACAGTTATTGGGCATTCATTTCTACATATAGATTATTTTATAGCGAGGCAGCAGAATATGAAATCTTTATTAGTGTAATAACAGTTCTTGGCAGGAAAAGGTATCAGTTAAGTAACTGAAATCAGTGTGAATTCATAAGAGATGCAACACAAGGCAAGTCTATTTGAGCAGCACCCACCCCAAAAAGCACATCTACTGTATGATAAACCCCAACATAAATTGTGTGCAAGTAAAATCTCAAAGAAACAGGAATAACTGTGGTGCCTAATTCTTACATGATTGTTTTTCTCCCGGAGGGCTCCTGGAGAAGGACACAAGAAAGAAGAAATGTGCCTGCTGCCACCCAGAAGACAGCAACAAGACCAGACTTGTGTCTCCTGCGTCTTGATCCCTGATCCACAAGAGATAGATGATTGCTGGACTTCTAGCTGGGTGAAACTGGATGCATGCAACATTACTGAACTTAAAATTAAGGCTCAATGTGATCTGAAGAAAAGAAAATACCTCCCAAATTCCCATTCTGTCAGCAAACGCAGTGAAATTTGCACTGCAAATGGCAAGATCCATTCAAATGTCAGGTTGGAAGAATGCCCCTCTCTAACTTTGGACATGACCAAAGACAGAAAAGGAGAGGAAGGAAGAATATAATGTTTTCTAGATGTGCAGCAACGCTGTCCTCAGAAACTGCATAAGCTCCTATCGCATTTTGTTTGTGCTTGATTTCTACCTTTTCTAGGGTGAGAAACATTTTCAAGATTGCCTCATGATCACAACATTTTTTAAAGGTATAATTTCAGCTCTTCCACTGACTGCCTTTTGGGCAATTCAGTAGCTCACTTTCCCATAATTTATTTGTCTCTATCATAGGGATAACTGTATTTGCCTGCTATCATAAAATGCTGCAGGGTCCTGCAATTAATATAGTTGCTGTTTATCTTGATAGGGAATAGTATCCTCAGATACAAATATATTAATTTTTCTCCTGGAGCAGAAGGTTCTCAGGAAATAAAAGTCCATTCCTAATCAGAGGAGGAAATGAGGGCAGCATGGCATATCTAAAGTAAGATAAAATATTTGCAATTTTAGTATAAGATGGACAAGTAAGTGTGTTGATTTAGTTTTTTGGGGAGGAAAAAGAAATATTAGAAATGGTAATATTATTTCACTGAAGTTATATGAAATCCTATTTCTAATGGGAAAAAAATCAAGCTTATTCCTGTCTGTTTTAAGATGGAGTATCTGCTGCTATTAAGATAGAAATTCTGCCTGCTAGAATATCTGTACAACTTTTGGAGTGATCTTTATGTTAACGACTCCACTAAGCAATATTCTGAAGTGGATGTTTTACAGTGTTGGGTTGCTCAATAGCAGTATGGTGCAGCACACGTGTCCTATACCAGAGAAGGAAGTSAAGGCAGCAATTTCTTGTTAAATTTATAGATGTTCACTTGTCCATTGACTAAATGAAGGGCTATCTTGGTAAAAACAACAAATCGTTTATGAAGCCACCACTCACTGCCCATCCACTTGGGTTTTAATAGGCATGCAAGTTTCATTATTTAATAGCAACATTGACAATATTATAAAGGAATAGCCCTATATTCAGCAGATTTTAATTAGTCCTATTGAGTACAAATACACAGGATTTAAGATGAGGCCAAGACCACTTAGAGGCAGGATTCATCTACTTGCAGTTACTCAAAGACTATACAGTTAAAACCATCTTATGTCCAATGACCTTTTGACATAGAAGGTTATGCACACACAAAAACATATATTTTTTATATTATATTTTATATTATTTTGTATATTAGTCGCTTTTACACCATAAAGCATCACAGTCTAAGCTAGTGATCTAAAATAGGTCAGTGGGGTTGTCCTCCAGAGTGCTTGTTTTCTCCATTGGCAGGAGGAAGGCTGGACAGCTTGTTCAGATCCAAGTGCCTAAGGTTTGGATGTGATTCATCCCGGAAGGTTTTTCCATTTAATGGCTAAATTCCACCTCATGTGCACCCGTTCCTTCTTGCTAGAGCTGCATGGATGYAGATGCCTGAGCTTAATTAAAGACAAGTTTTGGTCCATTATCTCAGTCTGTTAATGGGCTCTAATCTTTTTCTCTATTTTATGCTGAAACCCTGGGGCATGGGGACATAGGCAAATATTTCTAACTTCGTATATTTGCCTTCTGATCAGGGATACAAGAAGCATTTCACTGGATGGAGAACATATTTTATTCATTTCCTAGGATTTATTTTGCATCTAGCACAAGTATTTGTTTTGCTGAGTTTTCAAAACTTCTGAAAAAAAATAAAGACATACTGCCACATAAATTCCTTTCTAGAAAACAAGCAAACAAACCAAGGAGCCAGAATCTTCCGCTTGAAGCTGCGAGTCCCATTTCAGTAGAAACAGACCAGTTTACATAAGCAGGGGTTGTAACCTGCACTGCTGCAGGGGAGTCATTACGAATGAAAGGTAATGGCAGAATTTCCACTGACCAGGAGTTTTCCTGAAAAGGACGTCTACTTTTTGTGCACATATTAGGAGCACCCATGGGAAGAGAGAAGTTTTATTTCCTGGTGACACATATGCTAAATGCCTTAAAAAAAAAAAAAAAACAAAACTGTGATTTAGACATACGTATTTTAAAGCTGTTGTGTAAGTTGGACAGAAACAGCAAAGAACATTTATTTTCTCCCATACCCGCATGCAACAGTCCCTACTTTATATGCAGCAAAGCAGAGTCAGCCTGCAAGAAAGAAGAGGAGCACGAGGGCGGCAAGGAGCATTAACTGCAAATGAACAGGACAGTCCTTGGGAAGAGAATCGTCTCTTTTCTAATCCGGGGCCTGTATTAAAATTTCCCCCAACAGCACGTGCATGACTGGTACTTACTCAGCTGACAGCCCAAACCCAGAGTGACCCTGGCACCRACACAGGGGCAATATTTACAAAAGGATGAACTCTTTTCGAACAATGTCTCCAATGTGCTGCGCACAAACAAGCTTTTCTTCGACATCAAGCATGCATGTCGTCTTGTTCCAGCCATTCTGCTCGTGCACAAACGTATTCACTGCGGACAATGCAAGGAAAATGTCATTCTCTATTTATACCCCAGCTCGCCTTTGTCCTCGTCACAGTATCTCTGGGCAGTGATGCAGAGCAGAGGCTTGCTTTAAACTCACGCTTTTTCTCCCTCTTCTTTCAAAGCTCTGGCAGTGCAGAGCAGCAGAGTTAAAAGGCTCTCCATAGCAGATTTCTTTTTCTCTTTTTTCCTTTTTTTTTTTTTTTTTTTTTTGAGATGCTAAGCTTGGTCCTGCTCCCACTGCCACTTCGCAGCAGAGAAGACCTTAGTCCTGCCGTTTGCTCCATCACTCAAAGGACACAAAGGTCTTGGCAGCGGAGGACGTGGTGGCAGCAACACTTGGAGCTGCCTAAGTGGATGCACCTGGCACAGGGGCATGAATAGGCTCCGTTTAAGGCAGTTCTCCCCCAGTAGCAGCCGAGACCGTCTGCTTCATGAACAGCCTTGCTGGGATAGAGCCGCCTTTTTTCTCGACTTGGACAAGTTCCCCGCTCTGGGCAAGGCGGAATAATGGAGGACTTTGAAAGAGGAGCTCTTGCACGGAAAAGAATCAGTTTAGCAGTGGAAAGAGCAGGGAGAAAGATTTAATGACACTTGAAAACAAAAAAGACAACCCCCCAAATCCTGTGGTGAAACTTAAAGTTTAGGTGCAGACTCACGCTGAAATTTCTCCATGAAATAACGAGTGTGTCCTGAAAGAGTCATTGTTGGACGGGTTGGCCACCTTTCTTGGATAGGAATTAAGAACATTATTTTGAGTGACACTGGAGGAAAACGCTATTTCTGAGTGTTTTCTCCTAGGTGGACATTTCCAGTGCTCTCAAGCACAACATCCAACTGTTACAAGCCTCAGTTTGTTGATAAAGTGATAAGCATCGTTTCAGTGCATTTAACTACGTCTTTAACAAATCAATTGGCAAAGCCCCCTACATCTATGTTTGAGCTCATTCCTCACCAGATAATGCCTTTAATTAATAGACTTCTGCAATCTTTCCAACTATGTATATGCAAAGAAAATATTCATACGTGCCTCAGATGCAACAGTGAAATGAATATAATACACTCCACATGTTCTTAGAAACAGAAAAACTCACATTTCTCAATAAAGAAAATGTAACTGTTTTCCAGGGCGAGACTTCTATGGCCCATACGCTCATTGTCCCAGCATCTTTACACACAAGATTTGTATCCAATTCACTGTCAAGCTTCAAAACACTCACTGATGCTTACAGACTTTGCCAAAAAATCAGACTTTTTTTTTCCAAGAAGAAATGTCTCAGTCAAGCTGAAGCAATTTTGTTCTCTGAAATAGAAGTGTATTTGAGACCTAATAAATATTACCAAATAAAATTCTTTTAAAAAAGTCTACCAAARTGAATTTTAGCTAAAGCTTATATATAAGACCAAACAAATAAACTCTACTGTAATTTATGTTTTTAATAATGCGTTTTTCTTGTGTGCTTTAGTACATAAAGGATTTGATAGCTTTAAAATGAGAGCAGTCAAACTTTTAGCACAGCATGAGATAAAGATAAGAAGTATTCAGCCACTGAAAACATCTTTCCTTCATCACTATCTTTGTCATCCTGAGAGAATTTTAAAATTTCAATTGAGCAATTCTTAACTACTGTACAAAAATTACTTCCATGGGCTGGAAAACATTTTAAAATCTTTCGACTGCAGGGTATAGAGATAAACTGCCCTGGAGGAAATGCCTTATCATTCCTACATATGGATGGTTTCAAAAGTTTGTAATTCTGACACTTCTGACAGATTTTTGAAAACCCTAAAAGACTGAGAGTTATGTGTATAAGCCTCAAGATTAAATGATCATTTATTACGGGTGTAGTAATAGTATGCAATACACATGGTTTCAGCAGTTAGCTGGAAGCCACCAACCATTCACATTTTTCATTAGTTTTTAAGGAGTAACATCTCCCAAAGTTAGCATTAGCATCTCCAGATAAGGATAGTTTTGAAAGCCAGATAATTTTGTTGTCATATCGTTTATTGTTTTTCAACTATTACTTACATTGTATCATTGCCATGTTGAAAATAATCAGGCAAACAACTCGTTAGTCTCCTTTCAGATGTAAAATAATGCAAAACCACTGGAAGTGTTTTGGTTTGATTCAAGGCCTCGGTGAACAGAGGGGAAAATATGCTCTTTTCAGCAAAGTTTCAAAACTGTTTTCTCAATTTACAGGAAACTTCATTATGCTGCTGCCAATACTGAAGACCTGTTCTGCCAAGATGTATAATTTTATCTAAGGGCAAGTCATGGAAAATACTACTTAGCAAATTATCTTACTCAGATGCAGTATAATGGATGGCTGTAGTTAATGACATTGTGCGCTTCCATCGTTTTTGTAGCAACTGATGTTATTTTTTTTTTTTTTTAATTTCATAGTTCTTAGCAACAGGAAAGTTTACTTCTCTGTTGGAAGTTAAACTAGGAATATTTTCAAAATCGCCTTCATTAGTCTGCTCTTGCTTCTGACAGCCCAGCATAAACAAGTGCGAAACCATCGCATGCACAGCTACATTAAGCCTTATGGCAATTATTRCTATCTTGTCAAATCCCTCCAGAACCATTTCTCCACTTATTCCAAAAGCCTAAGGCTGTATGTCTTGCCCCATGGAAGACAGGTTACTCCTGCACCCATAGTCACAACCCAGGTACGGAGGTAACTCCATCTATTAAGATTACACAGGCTCAGGGTCAGATTAGAGGCAATCTGCTTCACCTATGGGCCAATAAACCCATGGTCCTGGACTAGAGATGCAGATAATATTGAGCCTATGACAAAACTATATGATATGACCATGGTTAGATGCCAAATTTTGAGTATCAGAGATCCTAAGTGTAGTTTATTTAGGCTGACTAGCTCACATTTTAAATCTATCTTTTTAAATTTTAGAGATGCTTCAGTTTGCAAAGGAATTTAGGATCTGTTGGGTTTAAAGGTGTCATTTAGATATATACACCTCACACATCTTCTTGTGTGAGATGAAGCACACTTTATCTCCAGAAAAGCCCTGAAATAACATAAGTTTGGGAAATCAGAGATAGTTCAAGTTTAGTCTCCTAGTTTAGTCCTGCTGGGAGAGTGAATAGTTAGCAGTTTTCTTAGGAATTACCAGATTTTTGTTTTGCTCTGGACAGATTCTGTAATMTAACATTTCTTTACCTAGTTATAAGTGTCAAACCAGAGGTCTGGCTAACATTTCCATAGCTGATACCTCCAACTCAGAGCCCCCTCTATCTTTTTCTGTTTCCAGCCTGCAGCTCAGACTTAGGCCAAAGCAAATGAGTGTTTTGGGTTTTGAACCTCGCAATCTAATCACACGCCGATTCCCTCGTTCCTGGTGCAAACAGCCCGTGCCCTCCCAAGGGTGCATCTGGTGGTATCTCGATACACAGGAGTGCCTGGCCTCAGTACACAGAGGTGCTGCATTTGGTGCATTTGCTGCAAACTTGAGCAAGAGCTGATGGCCAAAAGTGGCTTAAAATGTGCCTGAAAAGGGCAAAGGGAAAGCACTGAACTTGGAGGCGTCCTCTTGCCCTTCTCTGAGGCGTTAGACACAAGCTGGGCCCCAAAACCTGTGCTCTCCATGGCACTCTCGGCCAATAAATAAATGSATTTTATTTCCTGACCCTTGCTGAAGTGAATGTGAATCCTGCAGTTGTCTGTTATTTGTTTTCCCGTGAAATACCAGTTGTCTGGGTTATGCACTAAGGGCCATATTTTGAGCTGATGAATAACTATGTTATAAAAGCTGGGAGTGAGGAGAAACAGGATATGTTGGCACTCGGACAGGTGAAACAGTTAATGCTGTGGAGGGTGTGGAAAGCTGTGCAATGGCTGCTTGTCCTGAAACGCTGAAGTGTGAACATTTGTTATTTATTTCATAATTCAGCTGCTACTTTATATTCCAAAATTATCAGATTACTGMAGACAACTGGGATGATTTTGCCAGAAAAAAAAAACCCTGCTCTCTCAACAGCAAGAGGTTGCCTCTGCCAGAGAACACTGCATCATTGAATTGCCCCTTCATAAACTAGAAGGTTTTTAGCTTTCATTTCTTTTTTTTAATGTGGAATTCTGAAATCTAGCTTGAATAAGTAGGTAGAAAAGAGAATAAATGAGGAACAAATAGCTAGAAGAGAGAATAAAGTACTGTTGCAAGTTTTGGCAGATGATTGCTTTCAGAATTTTGGCCACTATCTTCAGTGTTACTATCTAATATCTGTTGAATAGAGTAAGTAGACCTAACTTGCTTTCACCATCCCTGGAATATCCTAACATCTAAAAGAGAGTCGAGATTCAATTTGCCAGCCAGCAGAGTGGGTTACTCTTTCTGCAGAGCAGGAAAACATGCAATTAATTTCAGTGGCCTCAATGGGAAATCAAGACTGTACTCTGTAACTGTGACTGTTCACTGAAATGTAGTGTAGTCAAGCACTTTACACTTGGGTTGTGTCTTCTTGATTCGTTTCCCTATGCAAAAGTTTGTAAAGGACAACCTTTACTTCAGTTCTCAGAAACTAGCGCTAAGTTAGACGGCAAAACTATTTCCGTTCTCTTTTTATCAGCAAATTTACATAAAGTTAAGTTAGAACACATGGTTTTAATTTAGCCTTTAGTGGTTTTATCTGACAGAAAGAAAAACTGTTGAACACTAACCTTGAATTAAAACCTGACCTCCAAATTAGTCAGCCTTTTTCTTGTAARAGCGTTTTGTTGAGTATAAACATGAACCGTCTATTTACATAACATTGGTGACAGCCAAAAGATTTCTTATGAACATTAATGCTAGAAATCCCAAATGTGCCCTCATTGCTAAAGAATGGTTTATAACCCTTGGGAATAGTTTCTCCCAGAAATAGCTATAAACAGAAAAGGCTGATGATGGTTTTCCCACTTTTTTAGGATTTCTGTGTCATTTCACTTAAAAGATCTACTGAAATTGCCGGATAATAAGTATAAATGAAAATAAATGAAATCCAGGTAATTTTCTAAGGTGCATATGAAAACACATCTATCCCTGTGCTTGTGATGTTGCCTGTCCTCATACCAGTACTGCTTGATGCACCGTACTGTGGGATACCCTGTGGAAGTGGAAGGAGAAGCCTCCTTGGCCTGCTGGAGCCCAGGTGACGCCAAAATAATGACGATGCCCCTTTTGGAAACATCTCCTGGAAGCAACCCCAGCATGAGCTGAAAGAGCCCATGACACAGCTGTGCATCAAAGCCTATCCATGTCTCCTGTTTCCTGGTCCACCTGGTTCTTCCGAAGCTGAGATCTCCCTGGGCCCAGGGTGGTCTCCAAGGGGTCTGTTCTCCAGGTCTGGTTTCACTGCTAGAGCGGCGAGAAGCAGGCAGGGAAGCAGAGCAGTTGGGCCCCACAGACGGGCGGGAGTGTTGGAGACACCCAAGCAAGCATCGCGTTCCGCGTCTTAAATGTTTTTAGCTTTGTTCTCGCACCCCGGGAAAACGAAAGCTGTTGAGTGCTAGCAAGTGTTTGAAGCYCTTGAGTTTCCTTGACTGTTAGGTTTGTTATTTTTAAGTATAAAATTGAAGCAATGGATATGCTGCAAAGAATTTGCATGGAATATTCTGTAGGCCACGGAAGCGTGTAAMAACTTTCAAGAGGTAAAAAGTGCCTTTTTGAGCCTTGGTTCATTTTAGTTTATTTTAACCCCTTTAAAGAGAAGGTGTTTTTGGTAAGCTATAACTTTTTTGGTTTTATTGATGAATAAGCAAGAGAACATTGCTTTTTCTTTTGAAGCTATAGTTTCAGAAGGTAATTTTATCGTTACTGCAATAAGAGTAGCATGCCATAGCATAGCACTTCTACCTTGCACACATTTATTGGCATGCCAGGCTATAATATGCTATAATCAGTCTCTAAATTAAGATGGTATTTTTCATGCTTTCAGCAGCAGCATTAACATACTCTGCTCTTTGCTGTGTGTTGCTATTAGCTCACCCAGGATCGAATTCCAGCCTCAGGCTCCGGTTGTGTGATGGAGCTGATGGCAGCCTTTAGCCCTTCCTCCGCCTGCYTGGATTTGCCCTGCCTTACTCGCAATAGGAAGCACAGAGACTCAGCTGAACAGATGGGAAGTGAGTCATAATTGTAACTATCCTCAGATTATGCCTTATGACTTGTCCCCATCCTAGGATAAAGTGTTTTCCATTTGAGATGAGTTTGGGGCAGGATAATCGGTCCAAGCACTGTTGTTCCCCATCAGCTTGGCAGAGCAAAGCGTATGAAGACATCTTAGATAACCAGTGAYAGATAACCATCACTTACCACTGACCAGTACTGGTTTACTGGCTAACACTGTCACTGGGAGCGCTATCAGGGCACTGGCACTAGAAAGCCTTTGGGAGGCAGGCTGCAGAGTGCATGGACAGTGTTCCTTTGGTCTTAAGCTTTGCCAAGCATTTGATCCTACACTCGTTTGAGGCAGCATTGTAGCATTCTCAGTGGCTTGACACAAATACTGCTTAGCACTCATCTCTACTAAAATAAGATAAAAATCCTCTCCTCCCATCACAGGAGAAAGCTGGTGAATGCCAGCTGAGGATGTGATCCATCCTTTCTATCATGATGCCTGGCCCAAGACGCCCAGCAATGTCCATGTAACACCTTGTGCCTAGGGAGGGGAACATCAGCTCCCGTCATGAATWCGCTGCCCACTTCAGCAGGGCTGGGACTGACCATGCTGTCGTTTCTCAGTCTCTTTTCTTCACTAATCTTCACTGTGTAGCACAAAAATAAGCTGTAAATACAACAACTCCCTCGAAGACTGGAACCCAGACTGAGTGGTCGCATATATTCACTATGTTCCCTTATATTTCCTTTCACTCGGATTAAGATATGAAAGCAGTATCACTTCACAAAYGGAAACAACTATTTTTTCCATTTAATTTCAGGATAACCTTCTGGCAGCACTTGAAGGTAAAGGCACATGTCCTTCTGAGGCAGGAGGATATTTCTGATACTTGCCTTGGGAAGTTCCCTGGGAGTACTCAGGAATACTGAGTATGGACATGTGTCTGCGCATGGACACATATGGCAAGGCAAAGAGTATTCCCACATGGTTCACATCAGCAAGCAGGTCTTGAAGTGTACAACCAGGTCCGCTGATTCCACCGTCTTCTGCTAAAAGAGCTCCTTCTTCAAAGGAAAAAAGGGCTGAACGGAATTCATAGGACTCCTTGGGGAAAAGAAAGCGTGTGGCCTTTGCGCAGCCTATGAAGAATATTTCTGTAAGCAATCTGCTTACCCAAAGCTTCAGGATGAATTAGAGCTTACGGACAGATCAGGTGAGCCRGAGCCTTTGCTGCCACATGATCTGTCCGTCGGTTTTGTGGGCAGCCCATCCTCGAAGCAGCCTCCCAGGCAGCTCTGTCCTGGGCTCTCAGCAGAGCTGCTTTGCTGACCCTCAGGTATCTGCTGCTCCTTCTGCCTGCCGACCTTCCAGGCACTCCCCACAGGATGGGCAACGCTCACACTGGCTTAGTAAGTCATTGATAGTGACTTATCTAGGCTCTTATTGTCTCTAGATAATCCCAGCTGGGCCCCTCCTGGCATAGTTTAAAAAATGCATTGCTTGACAAAGGGTTTTTTGTTTTGATTWGGTTTTTCTTTTTTGGTCCTTACTGCCTTCCTGTTGCTAGGTGGAAATTTTTCTGCCTTTCAGATGCAAAGTGACTAATGGGCTCCATTTCACAATACATCAGCAAGTACAGTAGGTGCTATTATCATATTTGAATGCCCTTTAAATATTACCAAGTTGCACTTGGAGTGGGGGCTAGTATGCAGAGTAGGCATGATCAAGCAAGCGGAGGGAATTCTTTGTTCTTTGGTAATCACGTTTTAGAAGGATAACGAGGATTATTGCAATAGGGAGATGTCCCTAAAACAAGAAATCTTTGCTTTTTATTTTTCTTAACAGTGTTTTGCAGGAGATGAGTACCCAGTGTAGGTCCGACCAGCAGGCCCAGCCAACAGGAGGTATGAGGTGTAGGGATGGACGTGGAATTCAGGTGCACTAGGGCTCATCCCACTCGGAGAACGATCTCCTCCTTGTGCTCGCGGGCTGGGAGCTCCATCACTCCGTCCCTTCTGGGTAGCTGTTGATTTTCAGCTTCCTGCTGCTGCCTCCTCCAGTTGTGCATTAATAGGCAGGATAAAACATGGAGCCACAGGGAAGCGAACGCGTGGAGAAGAAGCCATGGAGGGAAAAAGGAGCAGGGAGACAGAAGGAATAGGGGAAAGCAGAAATAGGGGACTGGAAGGTTTGCAAAGAGATCTTTGCAGGCAAGCTTATAAATGTAATGCCATTTGCTTTGCATTGGTRCAGGGAACTTGTGGCTCTGTCCCTGCAGCTCCCTCTCCTCCCATCCTTAGGTACCTGTATTTTTGGCAGTGGTGACGTTGTGCAGACCTTTCCTTGTGGAGCTAAGCTATGTGTGTCCAGCCTGGGGTCGGGAACAGCACGTAACACTGACACTGAGCAGCAGTTTGACACAACCCGCAGCGTGCATCATTGAAATCCGTGTGATTTAAATGACAGCACTGATGTCATTTAAATCAATACATGTAATTGTCATTTTTTGTCCTTTAAGCTGCTAACAAGCTACTAACAAGGGTTAGTGCTGCCGAGAGCCACTCTTGGCCATTAGGTATTTAAACCTCTTATGGTTCTTGAATTTTAGAAGTTAGGTACTAGGAGAAACAGGCTTCAAAGTTTCATCTGCAGCTTAATAAAATGACCTAACCATTTCCACCAGATTTGTCTGAAAAGGGCCCTTAAAAAATTTGACAAGTTTAATGCAGAACAATTTCAGGAGTAAAAAAGACCTGGAAGTTTTGTTAGTAGCTGTTAAAGAATAAGCTCAGAATAAGCTTTGGAAGCCGGTACAGAATAAAGTTCATTTATGGAAGTTACCTTGCTGGCTCTGCTCTACTCTCTTACACAATATTTGCAAGCGATTTGGCAAAGCGCTTTGTGCTCGAGGTAGGTGTATATTTTTATTGGCATCGTTCAGTATGTTTTGTTTTCCTTAGTAAAGCATTTTAGCTGTAATRTAAGAGAACTTGTGAAAATTGGCCATACTGTGAGCTGTAGCGTAGGGACTAGATCAGAAGATTGCTCTCAAGCTTTTGTTCAATTTTGTAAAATAGATGCCCTTTTTAATAATTCCCTGGTTTTCTGGTGGAAGATAACAAATTTATTTGTTGCAACTGATAATCATGAAGAGATAAATGAACTCTGACCCAAGTTTTGACAAAAACTATGATTCTATCTGGCAGAATTCTAGACTCAAGTAAGAATATAAAGACTATAATAAAATTGCAGAGTGAGAAAACTTGATTTTGACATCATGGRCACATTTGGGTTGGAAGGGACCTCTGGAGGTCGGATGGTCTGTCTCTCTCGGAGCACRACCATCTTCTGCATTAGCTCCGGCTGCTCAGGGCCTTCTTCAATGAGTCTTGAATAGCTCCAAAGATGGAGATTTTGTTTTTATGCACTCTATTATTCAGAAAATTTGCAGAGAAGCAATTAATGTTTAATGCCTGACAACACAGGAATCTTGTTCTCAATGGCCAAGTTTTGTTTTTCCTTCAAAATCCCTTGATACATCTGATCAGCAAAGGGGGATAAATCACCATTTAAACTCCTGYATAAACAAAAGCATAGGAAAAGTCAAGTTCCCAAATTATTGCTAATAGATAAAAATGAACAGTGATGACACTTAGCTGTGGAAAATACATTTCTAGGTATGAATTAGGATATACGAAAATCTTTTACACCAGCTACTTCTGTAAAAATAAATAAATAAGCCAAACAAAACCTCTTAAAATATGTTAAACATCCCRGGTTCCTTCACAGCTATTTAATATTTAACCTTAAGTGTCCTTGGCAGAACTCACTGCTTATCAGCGGGCTCATCCTGACTGAAGATCTGCGTCAGGAAGAAGGGAACCAGAGTGAGGAAGGCTTCTTTTCCCCATGCTCGGTGTTAAATGCACAGGTGCAAAGTGCTGGGTTCATATGTGTGTGTGAGAGCAGGGACTTCCCAAAGGGCCCGTGAGAGCCGAGTGCCCAGTTTAATCTCCGCTGTGGACACATTAATGGAGTGACAATTAATAGACAGGATTCAAGGTCGGGAGCAGAAGTGGGAATTGCAAGTGAAATAGATAGGCTCTTCTCCTCCCGAGAACCCTGGAAAAACCCCCGGGTTGCTGGGATGGGCTGAGTCATGGATCTTTGCAAGAGCTAAGGCTTCACATGCTGCGTTTGGGAGGTTGTTTTTTTGTTTCCAGTAGTCCCTAGCACTCAGGGAAGTGATTCTTTGGGACTGAGAAATGTCATTGCAACCTGAAAATTGCAATTTCAAAGTAAAAAGTAAAAACTGAGGGAGAGGGACAAGGAGTGAGGGAATTGTTTTCAATGGGATGGTCTGGGTGCATGTATGTCTTGTATTGTCATCTTAAAGCTCTTATTTTCACATCCTTCCATCCTCTTTCGTTCCCATTCTTGGCTGTTGCAGCTCTCCTCTCTTCTGCCACAGAAAATGTAAAGTATATTATGTACGGGAGGGTTTGTATTCTCATCTGTGCAAGGCATCTTGCTGGTACATGCTCAGAAGAATAAATAAAAACAAAACGTTTCAACTGTCCAGGTATTCCATTACATTTACATTTAGATATTATTGCCTCCAAAAAAAAAAAAAAAAAAAAAACAAACAAACAAACAAACAAAAAAAAACCCAAAAAAACAGGTAACTTGCATTTGACCTCTGGGAAAGAAAACCATGCAGTCTGAAACCGCCTTCCCAGCAATGTTTCAGTACAAGCCAACTCTTTCAAGCCCATGCTGTGCAAAACCCAAATAGGTAGGTCTTCAACTGGAGGACAGCCTGAAACATCGGAAAGGCCAAAGGAGAGCCACAGGCTCCGGAGCAAGGGCAGCCCTTGTAGGAGGTAAGGCTCGAAGCTCAACCAAACCCATAGCTGCTCCGAGTTGTCCCAGCTCCACTGGTTTTGCTGGAAAACGGCAGTTTTTGCAAACATTTGGGCTACATTTGAAGGCATTTGAAGGATAGACTTTGTGCATGTGCCTACTGCCTAATTCCYGATCCAAATGGAACCCAAGGATCTTGGCGGGCCGCCCACTCCCGCGTGCCTGGCAGAGCCGGGCACATGCCGAGGGCAGCCGGGCGGCTGTGCGGCTCCCGCCCTCCAGGCTCTGCACCTGCACGGAGGCACCATCCATGGAGCTGGCACCATCCATGGAGCCGGCACCTCAGGGCGCCTTGCTTTCTCCACCAGCTCCGAAGGCAGTTCATGTTTGCTTGGATGAAAGCAAAGCAAAGGAGAGCTTTCAGCTCGTATCCAGGTCTTTGTCCTGCACAGTGCTTTGCACCGAACCCCTTTGTCCCCACTGGTCACCTTAACTACCCAAAATCTCCAGATCAGTCATTTCTAGCAGTATTTTGCTCCACTGACAGCTTGGCAAATAACTGGGAGCTTAGCTCAACCACACCTCACAGCGGTGGTGGGGGACCCATGTATTCCTAATGCACAACTGCTAAGGTGGGTCCACCCCTCAGCACCACCTCGCAGCCCAGGGTTTCACTGGCGCTGGTCCAACCCACTTGCGTGGTCACCACTGACTTCTCCTCGTTGTTGCATTTGGATTTCTCTTGCTCTGGTAATCTGTGTGGCCGTGAAACCTAAGCCTAAAAGGAGTATCTTCCCATTTTGAGCAGAACAGCACTGGAATAACCAGTTTAGTAATTTGACCAGCATCTTCAACCCAATATGCCTATTGCCCTGCTGGGTGGGTCCCTGTCAGGATACCCCTGCTCTGCCCCAGGTTTCTCTTGCAACAGGAATGGGAATTCTCTCAGCATCTTTTCCAAGTGCACACGTGTCTGTGGATCTGAGACAATCTTCAAGAGCCCTCGCTTTTAAATTTGTGTTTTTGCACACATAGCCACCTCTTCTCATKCATTCCTCTCTTATGCTCCTTCTTCTCTCTGCACTCTCATTTTGAAAGCCGCCAGAGATACAGATGATGTTCCTTCTAATTAAAGAAATGCTGAAAATACCAACCCGATCCCTCTGGAAAAGGGTCGACTCTGCAGCCCGGTTCCCACGCTGCTAAGCACCTTTGCTCCGCTTGCCAAGCTGAATACCTGGGTGGCAAATCCAGGCTGGAAAACACTTGCTGGCAGCAGGCTGGGGCTTATCTAATGGCCCCCAGCAGCAGGAGCCCCTCGCAGGCCGTCTCTGCAAAGCTCCTCAGCACGGCTTGCAGAGCGAGGTTGCTCCATGCCCGACGAGCCTGGAGCGAGGCCAGGGGCTCTGGCGCTGCTSGAACCTGCCTGTGTAGGCACAGGCCAGGGCGCTCCTGCAAACTCACTTTTCCACTACACGTGCAGAAAATAATCGGCTCTGCTGCTAATTGCTAGGCAGAGCAATCTGTAGGTCACGGCTCTGGATAGGAAAAYTATAGGCAGGTAGGTGTTTTAATTCATTTTTTAAGTTGCTTTTCCAAGCTTTAMGGAAAAATAGTAAAAGGAATTTAATTGCAGACGGCTGCAGCTGCTCCTCATGATGCAGCACTGCTGGAGCTGAGCTCCTGACCTTGCAGCRCAGCTTGGGCTTCACTGCAGCAGCAGGTGCTGGTGGCAGCCTGTTGGAGGGAGGGCAAAATGTTGCGTTGGAGCCTCATTTATACCAGGGCATTGGACGCACTGTTGACTGTGCTGTGCTGAGTGTGCTGAACAGTGCTGAGGCCCTGTTGCGTCCAACCTGCCTTTTCCCTCTCTTCTCTGCTCTGCTGCCACCTCCAGCACTTGCCTCAGGGCTGTTCTTGCCCCTAATCCAAAGAAAACAAAATAAATTTCAGTGTGTGTATAGCAAGGTGGACTTGCCTTGCAGTGAGAGTCCTGGTGCACGAGCACAAGGCTGCAAGAAAATACCTGTCTGCCTAACCTCACCTCCTGCCATCATACATGGGTGCTCCAGGTCATTAAGCACCTTAAAGTCAGGGAAACGCTGCCCCATGGCCCCACCTGGAATGCCCTCCAGCATCTGATGGCTCTCCAACATCAGAAAGGTCTGCCTGTGCTTACTTTAGACATATCTGCAACTCTGCTTGTTTAAATAGATCTCTTCCCTCCTTACTGCACACTGCCAGTGTATTCATGGACAGGGATCCTATTGCCCCGCCCTTTGCTTTGCTAGCCTGGACTAGCCGGGGTTTTCCAGGGTCCTCCTGTGAGACAGGCCCTCCCATCCTCATCTTCCTCGCGGTGCTTCTCTGCAGCTGTTCAGCTGTAAGTGCTTTTTTTTCCCAAACAGGGCCTGGGAAGGGAAAAGAGGAGATATAAGCTTTATATGTTGGCCTCAGTATTTCCTCATCTCAAGTGGAAATAGATAACATATAAGGATTGGGAAGGGAGTACACAGCTCTCCTGTGTTACTTTTCCTTTCTTCTCAGCTTTTTTATTTTCCAGCTGGTTCATTCCCTGTCAATAGCAAAAGTCCCCACTGCCCCCAGTTTTCACCTGCATGACTTCTCATCACCAGCTCACGGCCTCCTCCTCCTCTTACCCCAGTGCCTGAGGTGACCCCTTCGTCCTGTGTGGCCTCCAACCCACCTCCATATTGGGATGCATCCCAGCTCTGGGCTAGCACATTCCCCAGCAGAATTCTCCCATGTGCCACTAATGAAAACAGTAAGAAAAAACTGGTCTCAAACCTCCTATTTGAAAAACTCCAGCAGAGAATCCCACCTGAAGGCTGATACTGTGCCTGGTACTTCCTCCGTTGGCACTCATTGTCCCCTCTTCTTCACTCCATTCCTCACGAACAACATAATTCCTCCATTTATCTATTTTGTCTCCGACAGCATCAGCTGTTTCACACTTGACCTCATAGCAAATACATTAAAGTAGTCTAGATAAAGGAAATCTGGCAGGTATCACTCACCTGTCTGGAAAAATAATTGTTCATCAAAGAGAACCATCAGGTTCGTCTGGCATGATGTGCCTTTAGTTGCATTTTATCCCATTTTTGATTTGCCTTTGCATTCTTAATTAACCTCCAAGGCATGTTCCCAAGCCTTGCATACCACTGAGGTCAGATTTGCAAGGATGCAGCTGGCTGGATTATTTTTTAACCCTGAGCAATCAAACACATTGCAATGGATATTCTGCAGTAAATGGGCCTGATAGATTTATAGAAATGATTGCTATTAGCTCTGCATCTTCACACGCTGGTCTTTCCAGAATTCCTGGGCAGGCATTTCCTGCCTTCCCAGCAGAAATGCAGCCTACGCTTTGAGCATTGCTTCCCCCACAAGGGTAGTAATTCCATTTCCATATCCTTGTTCCCATTAACCAGCCTCTTCTTGCCCCTAGGAACTATCTTCCTTAAATGAGGACACAGGTGAAACACTCCTTTGATTTTAGGCCATGCTTAGATTATCTTAATCTTATTTACTGCAAGCCTCACTCTCCTTTTCTTACTCGTGTGCATCTCAAAAACCTTTTCCCATTTTCCTTGGAATATTTTGCAAGCACAAACTCAGGTTTAATTCTGACCCTTCTCACTTTATACCCACATTTTTTGACCTCTAAATTGCTTGCCTCGCTGTCMGTTCCTCTCTCCATTCTCTAAGCTCTCATGGTTTTAACAACCTCTCAGAGCTCTCCAGAAATGGAAAAGGAGCTGCCTGGGATACCTGCTGCAAGCGCTCAAGGTGCAGTCTTTGGCTTAGACCAGGCCTCCCATGCCCTCGAGCCCTGTCCAGCTGAGCTGGCTTTGCTGCGAGCATCCCCTCGCTTCCTCAGTTTGCCCGCTTGCAAGCTGAGAGTCCCAGAGATGTTTTTATTTTTGTGCATTCCACCATGTGCTTCAAACAGCATCATCTGCTGAGCTCAAAGCTCTGTTCTCTGATTAGATCCGCAGTGGCTTAATTGCATATCAAACCAACATTGCCTTCTTGTTCACTGGGGAGGACGTTTGTTGGTTGTCACATCCAAGATATCYGGGCCCTGCCATTACCAGCCTGAGACATCGCAGAGTAACGCGATTTCCTCAAATTGCCAAAGTATTAAAKGGAGACATGAATAATTTCCAAAATAGTTTCTATCATCTCAGCCAAACACAGGAGCAGCAGTTAAGGAACAAAGATAAAGCCTATTTCCAACCTTGTGCTTTGCTCCCTCTGAATTTCACAGGCCACACGTGAGCACCAGAAGTGCAAAACCTTCCCAGCAAAGTGTTGCCAGAAACTTTTACGCCGGGAAGCCTGGGCCAGCTGMAGCAGGGAGTTGCTATCAGCTTTTTGCATTATAGTGAACAACAGGAAACACTCTCAGCTACCTGGAGAGCTAGAAGCAGGCTAAGTCCAAATGATGTCAGGAAGGATTTTCCTTCGGCAATCTCACCAGTGCAGGTGTGTGCACGCTGCACCCTCTGGACGCAGGATTATCCTGCCTGGCCTGAGCAGAGCTGGGATCAGTGTCAGGAATGATTCTCTCAAGACCCACTCTTCGTCTGARCCCATCTCATCAGGTAGCTCTGATCTCCAAAGCCTTCTGGATGTGTCACCTTAGCAGACAAAGATATGTAATTTCTCCTCTCCACAGCAGGTGCAATGCAAATGCTATTGCTGAGGATAATTTGTAGATTTTATAGTTTTTTTYCCCCATTTGATTACACTTTTGAAAATGATTTTTAAAACAACATAAGTTTGTTAGCATCTGAAGCGGGCATGGGCAGTTCCGATCAGGAATGACTTGTCAGTTCATCCCTGCCCCATCTGCAGGACACACATACAGTCTCGCACGTCCAAACCTCTCACTGGCTTGACGCTTTCCAGGGTGAGGAGAGGGAGAAGAGAAAGACGAGGGGAACAAAAGAGCAAAGATGCTCCCACCAGCAGCTCAAAGACAACCTGGTGGGCACTCCTTGSTGAGAGCACCTGGATGAGCAGCCAAGAGGATGGGAAGGAGCAAAATGTCTCTGTCCTTTCCGAGCCGGTCCCCATGCCCTGGCAGATGGCTCGTGATTACTGTGGGCTGATGGGTTTTCCCTCTATCAGCCCCTTTCCTGCAGGCCCACATGCAATCAGGCCACATGTAGGAGGATGAGGAGCACAAGATGCTCCCACACGATGGACCCTGCTGTGGTGGAAATGATCRAAGAGTGGATGAGGTGTGGAGTTGGTCCAGGCGCAACCCATGACCTACCATAACAGGACATCAATCAGATAAAACATGCAAGAGGTGGTGGTTTCACTGAATCATGGCCTTGACAGAGTAACCATGGGGGATACAGTTGGATCCAGGTATCTCATTCCACATTCGATGGCTGGATGTGAAACAACAGCCCCACTGCAAAACATTGTGGGTCTACAGGAGCACGAGAGAGGTCAGTATTGTCTTCTGCTTGTATCAGGACATGACAATTTTGTTTGACTGCACACCAATTAAAACAAAGATGACCGAGCTGGTCTGTACACTGAATTATCTTCCTGCCTTSCCAGCGCGCCCCTTGCAGGTGATAGGGACCTTGCCTTGCGAAACAGGATGGCCRGGTGCCGCGGCAGGCAGCGACAGCGTAATTGCTGTTATGGCATTAGCAGAGAAGAGCCGAGACTTAAGTGCTGAGCACCAGGAAATGGAGCGACCAAGGCACTGAGAAGAAGAAGGCTGAGAGGGGATGTGACTAACATGTATAAGTTCATGAAAGGGGAATGTAGGGAGGAAGCTCTTCTCAGTGGTGACCAGTGACAGGACAAGGGACAATGGGTGCAAGCTGCAACACAGGCAGTTCCATCTCCATGTGAGGAGGAACTTCTTCCCTGTGAGGGTGCCAGAGCCCTGGCACAGGCTGCCCAGGGAGGCTGTGGAGTCTCCTTCTCTGGAGATCTTCCAAACCCGCCTGGATGCCGCCCTGTGCCCCGTGCTCTGGGTGTCCCCGCTGGAGCAAGAAGGCTGGGGCTGGACTGGATGGTCTCCAGAGGTCCCTGCCAACCTCAACCATTCTGTAACCACTGCTAACTRCACCTACACACGCACGCGTACACGGACGTCTGACAGAAATAGCCCCGCATCCCTGATGCACTGAAGTGGCAGAAAGATTAAAAAACAGATTTGGGAAGAAACATGAAGTGAATGGCTAAGTTGGTTGGGCCTGGTGACATGAGTGGGTCGGGAAGGGACTGTGGTTCTCCTGAAGGAGCCCTGGGGCCACGGTCCTGCTGGCAGAGCTGCCCCTGCAGCACGGGGGGCAGCCTCCCCATGGGACATCACCTCCAAAGCAACTATAACTGAACTTTAAAAAGTGTAAAGTGGGCAGCACAGAGCTGAGGGAGGGTGGGAAGAAAAAATCAGCTGTGCAAATGGGAGCCAGAGGAGAAAACTTAAGCCCAAAAAGAGAAAGGGAAGCAGAAAAGCCACCTGGAGATGGGCTCCTTCAAACAGAGAGGTTCGTCATCAGCCTCTGATGGTCTTTGTCTGCCTTAAAGCTAATTGCAGGAAAAAAAAAAAGAGAAAAGAAAAAGGAAAAAAGAAAAAAGARTAGAGGGCTTTAATGGTTGCTGTGGGTGTGGAGATCTGGAGGAAACCTGAAGCAGCACCACTTAAAAGAATTTTTTTGCTGGCTCCCAGCAACCTACAAAAATTTTATCTGGAAATTACTATATGCAAACAGAAATGGATCACAGACATTTGCTCCCTTTTGCTGTTTCTCAGGAAGCTCTTTTGCTTCTTACCTAGAAAAGCTCTACTAAATCCCTTGCTATTGGGAAGGAGCCAATGTAGCACGGGCGGGCAGCTGGCCCCACTCGGCCCCCAGCAGCTAAAAGGAGCTCCTGAGAGCTATAAAGCCAACACCATGGCTTTTTTTCCTCCCCATGGAATAGGAAGGGATAGGGTGCAAATTTAGCTGGCCACCAAGTTTGCGCTGAGGAGTTCAGGTGATCACAGGAGGTCCGGCCACCCTCATTGGTACCCCCAGAATCCATGCAGAGTGAGGAGCTCCCAGGTGTGTGCCTGGCCCAAGCAAATGAGGACCCCGTGCTCCTCATTTAGCTGCTTTCTCCAACCCCACAGCAGCCTCCCACTTCATGGGCCTTCCCCACGCCTCACACGTCTACACAAGCCCTCCAGCAAGCACTTGAAAAAGACTGGGAGCATAATGCAGGCTTGCATTGTAATTCCTCTTATGTCCTTAGCTATTAGTCACCAAGGAGCAATGAAGAGCTGACATGCCTAGCAGAGGCAGCAGCACTTCTGATATTGCTTTCTCCRAGCTCGCGGGACCATCTTGGCTGGATTCCCTCTGGATAGCTCCTAGCCTAGCCACACCATGGGATATTATACAGCAGGAGCTCCACAGCCAGCTATCCTGCAGTCACATGGATTGCATCCCATGCTTCCACCGCCTCACATGGGAGCCAAGACTTTAAAAGCCATACCATTCCTTTACTTCTCATGCTCCTCCTATACACATCACCCTCCTTATGTCCCAAAGAGCTGTCAGTCCTTAGAAGAAACAAAGAGGCAAAAGTCATCTTTTTATTCCGTGGTAGTACAGTGCCTGGCACTGCTATATCTGGTCCATGACTCAAGACCCAACCATGCTAGAAGTAAATAAAATGAAGGAGGAGAACATCTCTGGGACCATATTTGACACTCCTATTCCAAAAACACTTGACATTATATAAACCATACAGACCAGTATGGTAGATATTTTGACTCATGTGTTTAACAGTGTCATTTTATTTTAATCAATATTTATTTAACTCACTGTCTAGACAAAAGCTTCCTAATTTCTTCATCTAATTTAACTGATCTGCCATGACAGAATGAAGCCAGACCAGATAMGAGAGGACAAACTGTACCAGTCTTCTCCATCTTCAGACCACATTTCTTTCAACAAGTGACATGGCTATCATACAGCCAAGGCCCATATTATGCAGCGTGGATGAACAGAGGCCATATGTAGATGTATACGACAGGACAAGAAGTCATGACACAGGCTGAAATGACCAGTGTTGACACAATAATTAACGTATTGATTCTCAATGCAAATTACCTTTCAATATATTGTGAAACACTCGTGCTGTTTCAAAATACTTCAGAGGAGTCTGCTTCTTCTTGGCACGACAATAATTTACTATGTGTCTTCAGTTGTATCATTACAGCCTAACTATGGGTAAAAGATCATAGGAAGAGACATGCAGGGTAGATAAAAATCTATGGGATACATCTACTTACCATTTTTTCACCCTCAGCATGTCCCATAAACTACATTTCTTAAGAAGCTGTCAAGCTATAGAGATTTCAGGCCTGCTTGGAAGAACCTTTGTTTWTTTTGGTCTCTATACTGTGCCATCTCAGCCTCAAGCCAAAGGATGAAAGTACTACAAGTTGTAGGATTCAGTCACAGTTCAGTCCTAGCCCAGTCARTATTCTACTCGTCTGGAAAGAAAAGCTCATTTGAGCAGACCCAAAATAGACCGTTTTTTCACAGGAACTAATTTTTCAAACTGAGTTTTTCAAACAAGTTCTGAGGAAAAAATGAACTCTCACATTTACATAGTGTGGAGTCATGAAGACGCTCTGATCCTCAAGTCAATACATGGAAAAGTTAAGTGCAGCAACACTTGAGCTGTGACTTGCTGCAGAGATTAGCTCATATCCAGCTCGTGCTGCCAACATTTAAAGTCCTTGTGAAACGTGAAAGTGTAAAGGGTAGCACTGACTGTCAAGTCCAAAGTCAACTGATACTAGTGAAGGGTGGAATAATTTTATGACCACTGACAACATTAATTGCCCTGTGAGCCAAGACGAAGAGCGAGAAAGAAATTTCCCCTCCCTTCACCACAAATGTATTGCAGTATTGTAAAAATGAGCTAACTGGCAACATTGCAGGCTGAGGGTATAGGGCTGCCTAAAATACAGGAGACAGATCACTTCCAGGGACAAACCTGACACGAGGAAGCACCAGCCTTACACCTAGATTTAAATGTAAATCCCAAGATACCAGAGCAGCAGTGCAGGTCCTAATATAGGTGCTAGGAGCACCCTAATCACAGCAAAGTTTTAGGTACACTGTCCTCTAATGGAAGGCTTTAAAGTTCACGAAATAAAAAAGACTAAAGTTCATGTATTATGCCTCTTCCCGTTCCTCAAGGCGTGTCCTTTATATGCTGTTCCTCTGTACTTTGCCACATGTTAATGGTAGCAGAGTCTCTTGATGGCAAACACCATTTAGTGAGCATATTCAAGGGTTTCAGCTAACACTTCTGGGAGACCCAGAGGAGCACACAGGAAAAGCCCTTTCTGAAGAGCTCAGGTGAACAGGAGACAAAGAGACAGATCTTACAAGGTCGGATGCTGCCTGTACAAATACACAGAAACTCTTGAAACTACTGGCTGATTTCACTCAAATATGGCAGGAAAATTCAAATTTCTGTGATTACTCCATTCCCATGAGTTTTCACACACCCACATACAAAAAAAGTTACCCTTTCCTGGGTAAAGAAAAGAGATCTTTCTTGTACACTCATTTGACAAAAGGTTTATGAGACAGTGGAGAATCTATATGGGTGAGAAGCAGGGACAGCAACAGAAAAACACTTTATACATACCCCACCTCCCCTCTTCCACCACCACCAAATCCAGTAGGGCACAAAGCTACAGAAAACCAGGCCCATATTATTTCAGTGAATGCTGGCACTCCACGTGCTTTATGAACCACATGGAGTAAATCCAGGATGTAGTTATATATTAATCTCCTACCCTGAAGTGTGTGGGATATATGGGCTTGCAGAGAGGAACTCGTAGCCCCGGGAAGGGCTCCCCAGGTGGGCTTCCATGCAGAGAGGAGATTGCATGAGGACACAGAGCCAGGAGGGTCAAGGATGCAAGCAGAGGACATGTCACTGTGTAGAGCATTTACTGTATTTATTCACCAAGGCAGAAAGGCAGTTGTTGAGGGCCTGAACGGAGAGCTATACCTGCCTGGGGAGCAAATTTGCGCATGTCCAGAAATGAGGGAAGGTCCTGGCACCAGGGGTTGTACTGGCACCGGTTCAAATAGCTGCTGGTCTAGCGCAATTCATCCCTCTCACCTTGCGACAAGGTGTAGCTGTGAGTAGGAACGGTTTGCCTTGAAAGTGGAGTGTAATTGCAGCCTCTCTGTGCTCTGAGCAAAGGGGGAGGGAGCGGATGAAAAGCACCTCAGGACTGCGAGAGGCAGAGAAGATGTCCAAGTTAGTTCAGTCGCCTTTCACGGGCTTAATAAAAGGTTAATGAAATCAGACAGAGTGAAAGCAGTTCAGCATCCTCGTCCTTGTGCTAGAAATAATACYGAGTCTTCACACAATCTGCTACAGCTGATGCTATTGTTTGGGAAAGGTCTCAAGTATGACTCTATCACCCAAAAAAATCATCCCAACCCAAAAGGCTGCATGGGGAGAACGGCAATGCAAACTCGCACTTTTCCCACCTGTGAACATAAGCCATGTAGTTAGTGCCTTATGAGAACTCATTTAACCCACTTGGTACTTAGGCTGAAAGAAAGTGATGTCAAGTAGGTTCCTTCAACATCGAAGTCATCTTTTAACACAACCTTTGCTCCTTTTCACCCCTCCTCCCATTGAGGGCTATTAAATGGATTAAAAAGTGACACTGAAATACATACCTTATCCTATCAGTCAGCCTCTTTCCCTGACATTCAGCTGCCCTCTTAACGCAGTTCCTCRCAATCAGCAAGGAAAAGCAGCTCTCCACAATCCGTGACCCAGCCATTACAGATCATTTCTAGACACTAAATACTGAACAGGAGCTCCTTTCATGCCAGCAGTTTGCTCTACTGCATCCCTTCCATGTTGCCTACAGTCCCTATAGCTCAGACCGCTGAGCTACCTATATAACAGGGACACAACTCCTGGTTTTCCTCTTACTGTAATCCCAGGTGTCCCGCGTATGGCAAGGCTGGAATGCCCCACGGTCATGCCCTATTTACAGCACACGTCTGGGAGAAGACTTCTCTTCATAAGTATGTGCAGCACTGCTAAGTGCAGGCTGCTCCGAAGGGATTGCTTTGGAGATGGAGTGGAACAAAGTGCTAGCGGACCATTCCTCAGGAGCTGTCAGACTCATTTTATAGGAAAAAAATTGCAAAGACCCATTCCTACAGATTCTACTGCGAGGAGAGGCTTCAAGAGCTAGTCTGTCCAGGAGCTGTGAGCGGGACATCCTCATTGACAAAACTTGACTTCCAAGCAAGCAAAGCCAAGCAGATATAACCCAGCAGATGTAACTCCATTATTCTTAAGCTTATTTTTAAGTTATTCTTAAGCTCTCTATGTTGCCATTTTTCAGTCCTTGTTGTGTATTTGAGAGTCCTCTTGCTAACTGCTTTCCTTGGCTTATTTTAAGTTCACGGGTTGCCATATTTCATTTAAGAGGTCTGAGAAATGACAAAATAATGTAAACATGCGTTTCCAACACTGTTTCTATCTCCTCTTGTTCCCCCTCCTTTGAAGAGCAGGGAAGGATGGGATCAGAGTGCCCTTGATCAGATACTAAACTTGATCTTGGCCAACAAAATGAAACCGTGTCAGCAAAAGCAGAGGAAGGATATTGCAAAACACCAGTGAAATCCTTCCCCTTGGGATTTTGGGTTTTCTGAGCACAGCAGATTGCTGGGCCAGTGAAGCTGGCAGGAGGTGAGGAGGAGGTGAGACCTCTCCACTTTTGCTCCACGTTAAAAAAGCCTGGTGGGAAGGAGCACTGGGAAAATGCTTCTTGGACAGGGTTTACACAGCATGAGAGGTCGTGAATGGCTTTCTGGACTGCTGAGGTTGCAAGAGCCCCATGGAGATCACCCAGTCCAACCCCCTGCTTAAGCWRGCTCAGCTAGAGCAGGTTGCCCAGGACCATGTTCAGATGGCTTCTGAACATCCCCCAGGATGGAGACTTCACAACCTCTCTGGGCAACCTGTTCCGGTGCTCAGTCACCTTCCCAGGAAAGATGTTTCCTTTCGTTCAGAGGGACTTTTCTGTGTTTCARTTTGTGTCTGTTGYCTCTCATCCTATCACTGGGCATCACTGGGAAGAGTTTGATCCCATCCTCCTGACTTCCTTCAGATACTTATACACATTGGTAAGGTCYGAGGACAAGAGGCAGCTAAGGGCAACGTCAGGAGGGTTCCCCAGTGGCTGCTCTTTTCCCTGACGGCTTCATAGCACTCTTGCAGTACAGACAAGCCAGGCAGGGAGATGAAACCTCCATGCACGGCAGCTTTTGCAATACAGAAACTGCAGGGCATGGCTGCTAGCTAGGGAAACTTCTCCACAGAGAAGGTTTCTCTCTGATGAAACAGGCCTCCCCATTAGCCTGTGCTCAGAAGCAATCCTTGCCCAAGTTTGTGCCACTGCTCAGATCTATTTCTACCTTTGACTTTGCTAAATGCTGTTAGAAATGACTGCGTGATGCCAGTATGTCAAGCCATGTTACACTTCCTACAAGACTTTCCTTGAGGAAACAAAAAATCCAACCCCAGCTTCGCAGTATCGATGCCAATACTCCAGCTGTTATTATTATAAAGATTTTGGAACAGTGATAGCTGATTTTTATGCTCAGAGCATTGCATTATTAGTCTTTAACGTACTGTTCAGGCACATTATTGACACAGCAACTTTGGAGATCTTCCTTTTGATGCTTCATCCTGAAGGGCACAAGAGCAGAGAAGCTGATGCTCCCTGGACTGCTCCAGTTCTCTCATTCTGACTTCACTCTCTGCAGAATTATTACAGATGAGAAAGAATCATTCCACAGTTAAATAAGTGAATACATACTTTTTTTTTTTTTTCAGGAGAGGAAAAAGATTCAGCTCTTCTCATTCTTCCAGAAGACGCCTTGCAATATTTGTACCTGTGCTAATATGGGTTAAATTTGGACCAACAAGCTAGGGTTGAAAAACCTGTGTTGCCAAATCAACCCCTTSTTCAAGACTCTAGATTGCATTGAGTCCTACCTGAAAATAATGTAACATTAACCCCCTCTCTCCTTTGCGCAACTGGAATTTGGAACGTATAAATTGCTAAACAAGGCTGTGGGGAGGCACCTACTGGGATAATCACAGGTTCTCAATGGCCTCTGTATAGATCTATTTTATTTCTTACTATTTATTCACAAATTCACTGTTGGGGCAATTAGCAATGATAAATAAAACTTGCAAGGCTGAGGGTTTCAAAGCTTTTGGCTCGAATTTATACAAACCAGGCATGTGAGCATTGAGTCCACAGAAAAAAATGCCTTTGTTTGTGGTTAGTATGGCTTTCCTGAGGAAATGGAATAAACCCTTCCAGCTCGCTGATTTATTGGTATTTTACTGCTGTTCTCAAGGAGTGATTTAACAACTGGGGATCAGGCTCTTCGGGACTCACTTGTGTCACGGATTACACCATGTGCRTAAGGCACGATAGTGTCATTGCCACACCTCTGTTTTTTTTAAATACACTTCCTTCTGCTTTAAGGTTGGGTCCAGTTATTCCTGTGGAGAACACACTTTTGTATGAGGAAACAGCGAGCTCTTCTCGTGCTCTGAAACCTGCCGCCAGCAAGGAAGGCTGAATGTGATTCAGGGGGCTTCACCAGATGTTCAGGTCCAATCCATGTTTTCCTTAATAAAATGTGCACATTTTTTTCACATGTTCACTCCAAGCTCTGCAGAGAGAAGCCCCTGGTGAAACCACTGAGGCCAACCCACCACCCCAAGCATGGTTAAGACTTGCACTTCCACCCCGAAGCAAGGTGGTGCACCAGGCAGGTCCCCCCAGGAGGACACCCTGCCTCAGCTGGCCACTGTGAGCTGGGTGCTGAGCACCAAAATGCCTTATTTGAGGAGTGGGACCAMGAGCCAGGCCAGGACATTCCCTCATGTGCTCCTCTTCATCAGACCCCTCTGCTGCTGCTTCCAGCTCAGCCACAGACCTAATGTCCCAAAGGGCACGGAGGATGGCTGCATTCTCACAGAACCACACAATCACAGGATGGGTGAGGTTGGCAGGGACCTCTAGAGACCATCCAGTCCAACCCCCTGCTCCAGCAGGGACACCCAGAGCACGGGGCACAGGGCGGCATCCAGGCGGGTTGGGAAGATCTCCAGAGAAGGAGACTCCACAGCCTCCCTGGGCAGCCTGTGCCAGGGCTCTGGCACCCTCACAGGGAAGAAGTTCCTCCTCCCATKGAGATGGAACTGCCTGGGTTTCAACTTACACCCATTGGCCCTTGTCCTGTCACTGGCCACCACTGAGAAGAGCTTGGCCCCTTCCTCCCTACATCCTCCCTTATGAACTTATGTTAATCATATCCCCTCTCAGCCTTCTCTTTTGTCCAAGCTGAACAGGCCCAACTCGCTCAGTCTCTCCTCATACGAGAGATGCTCCAGTCCCTTAATCATCTTTGTTGCCCTATTGCCCTATTATCTGCAAACATCAAGGCACCTGGGTCTTCACCACTCACGCTGGCCCAGCAGGGATGAGCCAGAAGGAGCAAAGTCTTCCAAAGAAGGAAGCATGGGAAAGTGCTTTATTTGCTTTGAGTTTCTTCGCTGACCCTGAGCGTTTTCCCCTCTCCATTTGTTCCACCCACCACATCAAGATACCAGGAGAGGCACAAGGGATTAAGAAACTTGAGTGGCCGCCATTCRGAAGAAGCTACCGTAGTTTGACGAATACGCAAGGGAAGATGTAGACAAAGCAACAGCAGTGACAATGACAAACCCATTGCACGTTTTTTCCAAGCACATGCTTTGGGCAGGGCAGCCAGAGAGAATCTGCAAGGCCATAAATCAATGTGCTGCAAACGGCGAGGAGAGACGGATTGTGAAATGAACTGCAAAATAAACATCCAATGTAAACACTGGAAATGCAGTGGTTTGTTTTCTCTGTCTGGGAGTCCAAGTCCCGGGCGAGCCGGCTGCTCCAGCGGCGGGCACGGTTTATGGCTCGGCGTCTGCCTGCAGCACGCCGTGACAGCTGCTGCTCCTCAGGGCCAGCGGAGGAGGAGGAGGAGGAGGAGGCAGCTGAATGTCCCTTTTGTCCTCCGACCCAGCCTCACCGGGCGTTTGCTCAGGTGTTCCTTAGGCTTTGCCCACGCATTCCTGGGAAGGGCTGTCTTGTTCCTCCTAATCCACAGGGATGCCCTCCCACATCCCTTCAAAGGAGTTTTGGTGACCCTGTCGTGACACGAAGGCCCTGGACTGCTCCGGGCTGCCTCTTTCTCTGGGGCCTGGCTTTTCTGATAGGCAAGGCCTACCAGACGCCTCTCCCAGCGCAGCTCCCGTGCCGCTCGCCCCGGGCGCCGCTGCTTGGTGTCGCTGGCGGCTTCCCACTGGTGCCTTCTCCYAGGCCAGCCTGTCCTCCCTCCTTAAGGGCTGAGCCGTGCCCTCAGGAGGAGAAGCTGGCCACCTCTGATAAAACCTGCCCTTCGCTTATCTGCCTTCTCCCCTGTCTGTCAGCTGCTGAGCCTCCAAATCTGCAGACACCCAACCGTGCGCCACGTCACCTGGTGCCCTGAGGCGGCCACCTTCTGCACAGCTGAGCTATAAGGGTGTTTTTGCCCAGGAAAGGAAACCTACAGGGCTGGGATCATCTCAGAGCTTTAAATCCAGGATTCAGGAGAAGCAAAACAATYGTTTTTCGTTTGCAGCAAGATGTGCCGGAAAAACGTTTCAGGACAACATGCAGCTTCTCCAGTGGCAAAGGGAGATACTAGAAAGCAGGAGGAAACAAAACACCTCGAGACTTCTCAGCTGGCAGCTGCGTTACACCAATACCTCTCTGGGGTCCAGGGCACACCYCGGCTCATGTGTCAACATACCGGGACAACGTTGCTCAATACCTGTCACACTCAAACCAGACACAAAAGATAACGCTTTGCTACCGTACATAAAGACCTGTGCCTCAGCTAGGAAAGGGCAAAAGCCTTTTTGCCTTTTTTATTTTCTTACCTTTTTTTTTTATTATATTTTAACTCTTTAATGCAAGTCACAGTAGCATGTTCCAAGGGACCCCATGCAGTCGTCCATCAAATATTTTGCTCCTCAAAACACTCTTAATGAAGACRATTCCACACCTCTAGGAAACATGTTAATTACCTTCATAGCCAGGAGGACATAACCCACATTCATTTGTGCAAACGAAAAACACAGTGATCTTTCATAATCTTTTACATATGGGAAGTTTCCAACCTCAACCATTCTGTGATTCTTTCCTAACAAATAAAAGTGGCCTTTTCTGGTGGGTTGTCCTTTTYTATGTTTCTACCCATTCTTGTGACTTCTTCTGACTGGCTCCAGCTGGCCGGTGTCTGGGTCTGCCGCAGTGCTACAACACCACATTACTATCTTGGAGAGTTTCTAGCTCATTAATTCCCACAACTCCTTTTCTTGAGTGTTGTTGCTTGTCTCCCACTTGGCAGACCCGCGGCCGATTTGTTTTTTCTTAACGTTGTGCTGTGTGCTTTTGTGCAGGGTGTTCCAAGCTGTTGCTTTTCTCTCCCGGTTCATCAAGGTCATTTTGAACTTGAGGAGGAAGCCTCTCCTCTGAGTGCTTGAAATACCTCGTGGCTTAGTGTCAATCGCACCCTTTTATGAGGCTTTTACTTGTCTTCCATCAGTCTGAGACACTCATGAAAACACTGAGTAGAAACAGGGCCAAGGCAGAGGTCCCATTGCAGGCTCCCCCTGCGATGCAGGCAGGGAGCGACTTGTAATGCCCTGCAAAGCCYGGTTTTGCAATAAGCCATGCACCTGTCTGGCAGAATGTCCCTCCTAAAGAGTGTCRTGAAAGCCATGTCCCAAAGGGTGCTGTGGTGGCACGTGGAARCAGCTCTCCACTGTGCACAGGGGCCTGACACACTGTGCGGAGCAAGTGCCTGCAGYTTCTGGGGGCACCTGCAGACCAGCAGGCAGACACTGCTGCCAGCTTTTGGGTTGACCCTCACGGCCATGGGCATCAAGCCAAGACTGGGTGGAGCAGGAGCATGGAGACCAGGGGACAAGTGTGGCCGGAGATTAGGGTCACAGGAGGGTGATACAGCAGGTGGGARGAGAGATAGCCCAGGGGTCCTGGTGTGGAGACCAGATGTGAGACCTGATAGTTGTCCAGTGTCTCACTTGGGGGAGACCTAGTCCGTATCTCCAGACTTCACACCTGCAGCCAGTAGTGCTGCCAGGAGGATGGCCAGAGACTGAAAATGAACACAGGGCTCAAAACCCTATGGGATAACACAAGAGAAGTCCCCATGGAAAAGCGACTTCTAGCTCTGCAGTTTCTTCAGCAAAGAGTTGGTAGTCCATAATGCGTTATAAAATATGAGGAAAGAGATATCTCAAGTCATTTGGTTTTAATTAGGGGACGTTATCTGCCTTCCCTATTCAATTCACACTTTGAGCCTTGACTTCAGCTTTATCACTGTTGAAACTTTCTACATGCATTTGTGTGAAGAAGCTGAGTACCTGCAATACTCSTGGGCTTCTGGTGAGAGCTGGGCTCTCAACTGGCCTCAGCATTTACACTCAACATGTGAGCACGGTGTGTGCTACAGGTGCCCTTTAGCTGATGAATATCCTATGTGAGGGCTACAAGGGGGCAGTGTTTGTTTGGGGGCTTCTGTGTAGTGAAATATATGGGTCTGTACAGTCACTATTCCAAATATTGTAAAGATCCATCCTTGAGTACACAAAGTTTGGGTCCACAAAGTTTCAGAGGCAACTACCTACGGACAAAGAAGATATTTCACATTTTGACATAAATGAGATTTCAGTCGTGAGGGGGCAGAAGAATGTAGTTCTGCTCTAGCCATCTCTGCACAAACATCTGTTGTTCAGATCCTTCATCTTCTATTCCAGGTGCTAAATTCAAACTACCATTACAGTTTCTAGAACAATCTTGTCCTGAGGCTCTTGGCATGGAAGAGATGTCTGAAAAAGGTTAGATGGAAAAGCATTATGTGTGTGTGTGCACAAATGTGCTAGACTAGTCACCTTTAGATGGTCTTTCCTCAATCATGAAATCATCCAATCTGCCTATATGTAAAATTTGACCTTTAAGTTACAGTCTTGAAAAACTAAACATTCATTCACAGAGGACCATCGATTGCAATGGRGAAGAAATAGTTAGGATGTTTGTTAGCTTAAGGATGAGGCGATCAGGATAAATCCTTCAAATTCTTTTAACCTTTCAGGGAAAGATCTAGCAAAATTTTGACTCACTGAAACAAAGGTAATCAGAGGTTGCCAACTCTACTTAACAGATTACAGAGCAGAGAAGTACTGGAGGTGATTGAATTGCATTTGGCGATCCTGCAAGAGGGCAGGCAGCTTGGCAGATTCTGAAGATGGTTGCTCTAGGTTGCATCTAGGATGCACGAAGCGACTTGACAACACCCATTTCTCACAGAGAGGCTCAGCAGAACAGGGACAAAGAGAGACACTTTTCAAAAGAGAGAGGCATTCGCTTTTCTCCCCGCTGCATTGCTTGTAGTGCTGTGCTCTGAAGTGGCCTGCTCTTGTCACTACACATGGCCATTCCAGGGCCACAGACTCCTTGAACACATCCTCAGCTCCTCACCCTGACCTTAGCAGACCTCTGACTAGGGCAAACAGTTCATATCAGCAGTCAACTCGCTTGTCTGCGTGCAGCAATATTTAAGGCTCAGCCTATATCAGAAAAAGGTGGCTGGCGTAGCAAGGACCAGCAAACTCTTCAAACACAGGCATAGCTTGTAGCAGCAAAAAAGAGGGGCTTCTTGCCAAAAGAGCTGGAATTAAATGAGTCGTACTGGCAAGGAGCTCATGCCAGATAAACTGTGTCTACACTGGGATTCTTGCTTGTATGAAAGCATCATTAAAAATGCTCATGCCCACAACTGACCTTACTGCCCCCACAGACATTTTACTGTCTGGTCTTAGAAAACCAGAGTATGCACAAAAGTCAGAAAGTACAAAAAAAAAGACTCCTTTTCAAAGAAAGGCTCGTGGAGATTAAAAGTTAAGAAGAACATTTCTGACAGCAGTGGGAAACAGTGGTAACTTTGGGCATGGAGAGCCAAGGCAAAGCGAGGAGGAAGGAGCACCTCACATCCATCCACCACGACAACATACTGATTAAAGGGTAGAGCTTTATTAGCTCGCTCTTCASCTACTCTGCTGCGTGCCATCCCTGTGTTCTCCCATCTCTTGCATTTTTGCATGTGCAAAAACGGTCACTCGTAGGCCTAGCTTGCAAGCTGGGCAAGGCGGGAGGAGGCTGCCCTCACACATGTGCTTAGGAGGGAGAAGCAAACCGAGAGGTGCTCCCTAGCACCTAGAGGTGCTAACAGGAACTTGGTGTCCTCTTCCACAGGGCCCTTTCTTGAGACAAAGCTTTTGAGAGGTATGGAGAAGAAACTGTGTAAAAGCAAAGAATTTCAGACAAGAGTTTTAAGATATTAGCTACTGGATGTCAAGCACCTCCTCTAAGACGTTGAGTTTCTGTGAATGAATTGCCACCTGCATGTTCACTCATGAACAGTGCCGTGAAATGGGTTGACCTCAAGTCCTGGCAACAAAACAAGCTAAACACAAAGAATTGAAGATATGCATTTACCTGTATTAGCAATTCCAGGAAAACTTCCTTCATAGCTGCTTCTACTGTGCAGTAAGCTAGTTTGCGTGGAGGCTTTCATGAAAGCAAGGAATTTGAGCAACTTGATTGCACAGTGAGGAACTCCATACAAATGCACCCCGAGCTTCCTATGTGCTTCCTGTTGCTCTTCTAGCTATTGCCTTAGATACAGCCAATTATGAGCATGCATCTGGTACTCCAGGACAACTCTCAAGAGAAGGGAGAATGACGATGAGTTTTATTCAATGAATAAAGGAATTAAGCTTTTTAAATATATATATTTTTTAAGAATCCCTTTCTAGATACTGACTTTTCCCAAGGACATTAATTCATAAACTAGTTAATGGTGTACAAGCCTGTATAGCCCTAATTACAAGGATCCTATAGTGATTTTAAAATAAAATGCTGATAGAGGAGGAATATTCTATATCTAGAGAGGTGTTTTGGAGCTGCTTAGGAAGGACGGYCACAAAGCGGAGCGACTCCAGCAGGGTTCATCCCCAGCTCTGTGGTGGTCGGGAAGGTACCAGGAGTTTTTACCCTCCGTGATCATTCACCAGCATTTGTTGGGGAGGCTTCTTCAGACGTGGTCATGGAAGCACACACACGTGCTGCAGGTTCCTTCACTTCCAGGTGAAGTCCTTATTCTRGTGCCCAAAATGAACTTGCAATCCCAGGAAGTTGAAGCGGCAAAGGCAACGTGACACCAGGCCCATCCTTGGGAGCGGAGGCTCTGAAACGCCCCACAGCCCTTCCCGACACGGGGAGGCACGAGGAGCGGCGTCAGTGCTTCCCGACGCGTTTTATCCATATTCAAGGAAGAACTGCTGCCTTTTCTGGGTCCATTTTGTGCATTTTGAGCATGAGCTTCAACATTGGGGCTGCTGCTCTCCCAAATGGCCACACACGGCCCAGGAGACCCAGCCTTCGGCTCTGTGGGAGCCTCTAAATGCCACTACAGGAGAGATTTAGGACAGATAGAGACCTGTGAATAACACATGGCCCTGTCTCGTTCAGGCCAAGCTCCCCAAAACAAGAGCTGCTGCTTTAAAACCAGTTCCCCGCTCTGGGGGGGAGGAAGCATGAAAAGAAAAAGTTGCTCTTTAGTTAGTTATTCATGAGGAGCGGCAGGGAGCTATAAGGAAACAGGATGATGAAAGAGCCCGGGCGGCATCAGGCCTCTCATTAGGGCGCCGGGCAGGTAAGCGCCTGACCCGCGACGGGGAGAAGTCAAAGTCCTCAGACGAACCCTCGCCGCTCCGAGGGATGCGAGCGCCCTATGGCAGCGGGGCTGTTTCCTGGGATAGGCCTCCCGGCATGTTCCTGTTGGAGCAGGAGGAAGCTGGAGGCTTCCAGCCAGCCTTGGGGCTGCCAGGCCAGGCCTGCAGGAAGCTGGCGAGGAGGGGACAGAGGAGGAAGGGGGCAAAAACACATTTTGGAGGAATTTGGAGATACTTTCATGAAGATTTTCTTGCATTTTTCCTGTCCCCCCCAATTTCATTACATGTCATTCACAGCATACCTTTAAATCTGCACGGCCTAACGTAACATTAAAAGCCTATTACGACAGTTATCGTCATTTAGGCCAATTTTCACTACTAAGTTGAGACGTTTTGTCTTGTTTTCTAGGTTAAATAGTTTCCTTGGTGTGTCATCAAAGCATCACACAACAAAAATAGTAGGCGCTTTGTTCTAAAAAGTAAATGGCATATGTGACACACACGTAACCACTGGTGTCGTTAATATGACAAGAAAAGCCAGATCTGGAAAGAAAAATTCCCAAACCAAGTCTTAGAATTTTATCAGACAGTTCCAAAGTGTACTAAAGATTCAATCAAAAGTTAAAAAAGAAAACCTCCTTTTTGTTCTAACATAATTTCCTATGTTGCTTTTTTGTCTGAAAATTGAATTTTTATCAAAAAAACATGTTAATCAAAGAATTCCACAGGCAGAGCCAACAGGGAAAAGGACACATGGTCCAAGAAAAGCAAACACGAAAGCAACTAGACACTTGAAAAGTCGCTGGAGGTGGAGTGGACCTGTGTGCCAGTGACAGACGTATCATCTACTTAATGTATCTTGTGCACAGCTTCACCCAAGAAGCCCTCCTGTAGAAAAGTGAGGTATCAGTCATGATGATTCCCTGTTAAAAGGAGATGGACTCCCRGATTTGCTTGTCGGGAGCCTCTCAAAGGCCCCCCTGGCTTATTTGGCAGCCGTAGCCAAGCGGGCGCTGTACGGTCCTGTTTTCCACGGGCTGGTCTAACTAGCAACTCAGCATATGTGGTGGGGAGCTCCCAAAATAGCTCCCGATTGCCTCACGAGTGCCAGCAACGGCCTGAAAAGCCTTTTGTCTTCTGGGACTTGGAGAAGTTGAAAATGTTTGGACTTATTTTGAAAGTATTCTCGAAGATAAGAGGAATATACTCTAAGGCGGGGTGAGCTGAAGGTCACTATTAAGATATTGCACAACACAACGAGCGTGGGTTAGCTCGACACGCACGGGGTTTGATGGCCCCACAGCTGCTGCTGGCCCTACCTAAATGCAGGCTCAAGGTGGGGACTTTCTGCACAGGCACCTACGGGCCAGACACTGTCATTGACAGCCCCAAACTGCGGTCGGGGTAGGTCAGAGAGAGGAGGACAGGGGCTGTCACTCCCAACAGCCTGAGCACTGCAAGGATCCTTCAGAAAGATCAGTAAGGTGGATCCATTTTGCAAGTAATTTGGGAARACTGTGTGATTGCTGCGGGGCATAGGCTCGCTCTCATGCTGTGAATGCTATCACTCAGTTGAGCTGAGTAAAAGACTATTTTTTTGACTATATCTTCTATTTCAAACCAGGTCTAGTTAAGACAGAGCCACATAGCTCTTGCATTAGCTGTATTAAACAAGGTGGCAAAAGCTGTGATATCTCTAAGCTGCTCCATTTACTGCAGCATTTCTGGATATACTGGAGCAACCTCCCCTTGAGTTTTGCATGGACAACCCAGCAGCCGCAGTCCTAGACTCATAGGAAACCCCTCCCTGCTGCATATAAAAGCTCCTCTTTCTTGAAACCATCATTTACTTTTGGAAAATGACTCCAAAAACATACACATCTGTGGTTTCCCATCAGTGCAGGAGAGCAGCTTTTGTCCACATTGCTCATATTTCTTAGCACGCTCTCCTGTGCTTCGGCCAGAGCCGCCAATATAACTTTCTGCTGAGTCAGGCTGCTGGTTTCCTTATCCCAAATCCCAAACGGGTGGTTTCAAGTACTCCAGACATTTTTCAGCTGTACTTTGAAACCCAACCAAGCCCGCAGGGATATATTTCTTCTACTGACTGACTTGTGATTGAGTTGGTTTTCTCCCAGGAAGAGCAAGCAGCACCCCTCCTTCCCCCCAAATCAAGTGAACTTGGTGACTTTCAGCAGCACCAAATAACGTGAATGTGGGCTGTTTGACCACTAACACAATGCTGGTGTGGTGCCAAGTTGGACTGCTGCTTGCCCTTCTTGCTCAAAGAGCTGCCTTTGGGGACGACAGCGCCCTGCAGAGTGCAAGGTCCCCCTGCCCTGACCAACCTGTTTGCCAGCCCTAGGGTTCCCCCAGGCACCCTTGGTAGCCTCAGGGATGTAGCAAGGACCTGGCCCCCATGATGATCTGCTCCCCTTTGTACCTCACACACCGTCACTTGCCCCTTTCTGCGCCGTGCTCCTGCCCCACTGTCTCCATCCCACTTCTAAATGCTGCTCGGGGTGCAGAACACCCACCTCAAGGCTCTCTCCTCCTCAAATGCGAGACAAGGAAAAGAACTTGTTTGCACTCCTCTCAATTCATCAGCCCTGGGACACAGTCCTTGGATGCAACATCCTCTGTCCCCAGCACCCATGCTGAGCTGGGGCAACTTATTTCTTTGTTCCTTCATGATTCATGCTGTTTGTCATGAAAAGTCTTGGTCATCACAAACATCCCTGCACAGCTTGGGAACTTGCAGAGCCTTGCCACACATTTTAAAGGTAGGTTTCTCCAGCCGTGTCCCTTGCTGGCACTTCTCAGCCTGAAGCACCTCGAAGGTGTGTTGATGCTCACAGAAGATCCAGTGCCCAGGGACGCCTCCGCTCGGGGGTTTTCCCTCGAATCCTTCCATGTGGCCACATCCAGAGCCACCAAGGCCAGTGTAAGCCAGTGGTCACCTCAGCTCCGGAGGCCTCAGGATCAGGCTCCTCTCCCCAGCAYCCACCTCCCCCAGCTCCTCTGGGGTTGCTTTCAGCTCATCCGTATTCCGGATCCYGTGTTCAGATGCCTCCAATACAATAAACCAGAGCAAAGGCAGGTCTGCAATGTAGAGATCCATTAGGCTTTATTTACATGCGTCACCATCTCTTTTACAAACTAGATTACAATTTAAAATGGAATACACAAGGCAATATCTACTAACACCAAGTGGAGTAAGCACTGCRTCTCGACTTCATCTGGAAAGGGGCAGAGCTCCAAAACAAACTTGCTTCCAATCTCTGTGTAGTTAGGAAGTATATTCATCCAGGGCAGCATCTTTTTTTTTTCTTTTCTTTTTCTTTTAATATAAAATCCTCCATAAGAATGCAACATGAGAGTGTCTGCTTTCAAATGAAAGTACAAGATAGCCCAAATGAAAAGTATAAATTGTTCAGCTCTTCGATACGTAAAGATGGCCATGCGTGATAAGGCTGTGGATTTAAAATTCTTCCAATGTACATGGCTTGGAACAAAAACAGATAAAACAGCTTTACAGATACTGTATACATATTTTTTTCAATCATGCAACTTTTTTTAAAAAAAAGTTAAACATGTGAAGCCAAATGTACAATCCATTTTTCCAACCCATAGTAACGAAATGTATCTGGTCCCCCTTCGCATCTGTTGGCATTCCTAATGCACACTGCGTACTAGAAAACAACCACAGGACACCGACTGCCAAGCAAGGACATCACTTCAGAGAAATACAGGACCTAAAAGGTAGCTTTTTGGAGCAGTGGCACAAATATCTCTGGAATTAGGCAGTGGCCAACTATCTAATTATTCTCAAGAGAAAAAAAAAAAAAAAAACCTTACAAAATTATTAAATAAAGCCCCAAACCCGTGACTGCAGAATTGCATTTTTTTCAGAACTTTGTTTAGACAAAGAGTTTCAGCAGGACCTGTGTGGTTGTTCTGGACCTGTATCTGTGTCAGGACTTTAGAMGGAAAATTTCTATGCATAAAGCTCTTTGAAGGCTCAAAAGGCCGAATTTCTCAAAAGGTAGGTTCCCCAAATCGGTCACTTCCATCTGTATATTGACATGGAAAAAAAGAAGTGCCCCTGTGAACACAGGGAGATGTATTTGCCTCTGAAGATGAGGGCCATTTCTAGACACCTAAGTGCCCCTGCAGGGCAGCGATGTTCCGGCGGGCATCCRGCAGCAGGCACCTCTGCTTCCCTGGAAAAGCAGGGAGCCAGGGCAGCTCGGCCTGCTTCCCTTCACCCTGCTGGGAGGTAGATTAGGCCTTACAGCTGCTAATGCTTTTAATATCTATATATTTTTWAAACTTCTCTACCATTGACCGGTTGTCTCCAAATCCTTTTTTTCCTTATGTTTTCTGTGCAGCGTGGACCGTATTTTTCCCTCTCACTGAGGCCAGCGTGAGGCAGCTCCATGGCCTCGGAGGAGCTACGTCCCGCCAACGGAGCGCAAAGCGCACGGCTACATTCAAACCGACCACCCCGCGTGCTCCAAGGCCTGCTCCCTACCGGGAACACAAGTAACACGATGGATTCTCATCACACCACCCGGCCAGGCCGGGGCCACGTTATGGAGAGGTCTTGGTGGTGGTCGTGGCCAGGTGGCCACCAGCTCCGCAGCGGTGGCCCGAGGGCAGCGCCCGGTGCCAACGGAGCGAGGGCACGAGCTGGCAGGGGAAGGATATCAACACCATTCATGTTTCAAGATGTAGCAGGAGCCTGACAACCATGGGTGACCACCACGCGGCCCTGGTGTCCAAGACACCAGGCCACCAGAAATACCTCCCCAGGCGTGATCGCCTCAGATCAACATAATAGAGTCCCCCTAGAGACCTAGGAGACCTAGAGACCTACGACCTAGAGACCACCTGGAAGCAAAAAGGAAGAGAGAAGTCTTCTTAAAAGGGAAAGGCTAAACCCTTAGCTGCTTGGGAGGGTGGGTGGGCTACGGGGCTACAACAACCACAACCGCACAGAGCTCGCACAGCCGTAACTGCGTGGTGCAACCACGCGGTGCATCTTCACCGGGGACAGCGGGAGCGTGGGGAAGGTCACGGCACAAAAYGAAACCTCCATCATCACACGAGGAGCTGCTATTTCACCACTGTCACCTGCAGGGCCTGGCGAGCCAGGCGCCGGGCAGGGCCCACGAGCGCCGGTGTGGCGCCCGTGTGCGTGAGCGGCGGCCGCGGCGCGAGGGAGTCACTCCACATTGCATGGGAACACCTACCAGTGGGAACTCATGCACTGAGACTTTGGGTTAAAATGCTAGCTTGTTTTCCTAACATCCATGCATAATGAGCCGTTTCTGTACATAATAAAATATATTTATATATTTATATGCATAATGCTTTTATGCAAAGGAAAGGAAAAAAAAAAACTTCATATATCGCTTTGGAGAATTATGTATACACTGTCCTATTCAGAACTTCTTCATACCAAATCCACGTGTACCACTGGTGTTTTTCCCCTCTTTTTTTCATATCCCTTCCCCCACAAAAAAATACTAATAAAAAGTAATCAAACTTTCCAGATTATAGAGAGGATCTATACAGCACCATACCTTTTATTCATCATTATTAAATCATTATTATTCATTTTACAAAAGAAAATCTTAGAAGCAAAATATATAAAACTGCCTCGTCTCTCAGTGTCGTTTATCCTGCTACAATCTATGCTCGCATGAAAAGCCATTTGTACGATACTGTCACCTTGCCATTCCCTCTCCTGCTTCTTCCACAACGGATTATGCATGATGAGAAGGAAAAAGGAACCAAGGATATGTCAAAAAAAATAATAATTACCGGTGCAATAACACACCCTGCAACAATTTGTGCCTTAACTCCTGACATTGCTGCTCTTGTGCTACTCGCTGATGCCCAGCCCGTGGTGATCCCTGCCTCACGGTGCCTTTTCTTTTCCTTCATCCTCCCGTTTTCAGATGGATCTTTACGGGTGGTTGCGCTCACCTTGCCTGGCARCGCAGGGGCAGCTCAGCCTAGAGCCTCTTCCCTAGGGGCAGCAAGGGCAGCCTTGGCCCCTGCTAGCCAGCCCCGGCTGGGTACTCACGGGATGTACCGCCGAGCGCGAGAAAAGAGCAAACAAACAAACAAGCAAACCCCACAAACAGAGCACACAAGTCACCTCTCGCTGGAAGCCGGTCGGTTGATGGGTAAAATGAAGGCTGTGTAGTCAGAAAAGCTCCGCTCGGAGCCAGGCAGGGTTATGATAATCACCATCAGGTTTTCCTTGCGCGTAGGCTGTGTTTTGAGATTCCCCAGGGCGAGAAAGCAAAAAAGGTCAAGAAAATCTAAGGAAATCAAACTGGAGGTCGGGGCGGGGGGAGAGGGTGGGCAGACAGGGAACACCTCCAAAACTGAAAAGCCAACTTAAAACATCCCATAAACCATTAATATATTGAAACACCACATACTCATTGACAAGTAACTACTGCAAAGGCTACGAAGTGTGTTCACAACAGGATGGTTCTGAACATTGTCTCCACAGCAGGTGTTTGGCCATCCTGGGAAAGGAATATTTTTGCATACTTCAGAATGAGTTCAATTAAAAAAAAAAAAAAAAAGAGGAAAAAATAAAGAAAAAGAAAAAAAAAGAAAGAGGATCTTCACTCAGGATGGGGCTTATTAACAGTCTGCTTCATTAGGAAAATAATGCAGGGTTCACAAAGGTCGTAAGCTGTAAACAGTATCACTGTCCACTTGCTGACAGCAGATTTGGCAAAGGGTTCGCTCGCTCTCCATGTCTCGTGTCAGTTTGAGGGCCTGCAGAGGAGGAAGAAAGAGAAGATAGTGAGATTGCTGGGAAAAATAAAAAGAAAAAAAAGAAAAGCAACCCCAAAAGTCAACAAGCAAACCCAACYGCTGTTCAGATTGACAAGCAATTGCCATTTGTTTGTACCCAAAAGCTTTGAACCCCTGAGCAAGCCATATACCGGGCCCTCGTGAAAATACTTCTCTTGCCAAGGCTTGTGTTTCTTTACTACCTTTCCTGCTACCAAGCAATAAAGCAAAAAACTTCTCCCGTAAAGGAAAAGCAATGGCCAAGTCTCATTTACAGAAACACAGTACATCGGGTCCTTCAGTATTTTTCCTTTTCTTCATGATCGCCCTTTCTCATCACCACCAAAAGGCTGGACACATCTTCTGTTAGGGGCTGATATTGAGGCCTGTGCTGGAATGGCAGCCGAGGGAGGGAGGCTGCTCAAGAGAAGCAGCAAGAAGCCACAAACTTTGGCTCACAATTTTGAGTGTTGACTTCTTCCTGCGTAGCGCAACACACCATTATCAGGCAGCCTGAACCATGATGAAGAATGTAGTTCAAAGGTACTTAGTGAATYAAACATACAGATAAGCATCTAGCAGGGTTTTGAAAAGTATGTACATCTYGACATTCCCATGCAAACCTTCTACACGTTCACAGATCCCACTTGAGAGCCACCTGCACTGCTCGGCACCTAACTTGACACCTAACTCTGAAAGACCTGGCCCCAACGAGGCTCTTGAATCSAGGGCTTTGTCCCTCCCTCCACTTTGAAGCTTTTGAGAACTTCTCCTGAGATAAAAGAYTGATGGTTTTACACAGCCCAAGAAAATGAGGCACTTGTTAACACCAAAAAGCAATTCATATTCATCACAGGAATGTCTCTGCTCTCTAAGGAACCTGCTGCCCAGCACCCTCCAAAGAAAAGGGTGGATTGAGAGGGACTGCAGGGACGGCAGGTCCTACRTTCCTGTAGGGAAAATCACACAGCTCGTTAGAAAGGACAGCACAAAACCTCTCTCCTCCGTTACTGCCGAGGCTATTCCGAGGCCTCTCCGTAAGGTACCAGACACTGATCCGGCGATAACATTTCATTAAAATGACCTATTCTGATAATGCTAAATGATTGATGGGAATTTAATCATTTTGTCTCATGGTTATTAGAGCAACAGCACGACAGCTGCTGCCGGTGCCGTTCGGAGGGCCCTTCATCCAGACTGGCTTAGGGAGCAGACAGATTGCGCCTTTCACCCAAACAAAATTTGGATTTGCCCTTAATTATGCAGGTTTTGGCGGTGGGGCGGAGGGTCAGGCTGTTTTTATGAATAAAGGGATTTCTGACCGGATCAACATATTGATCTCTTCATTTCCAAAGGGCGAATTAATGCTAGCCGTCCGTTAATGTGACCGCCTGGCAACAACTCCATGGACAAGTGTGTCCTCATGGCCAGAGCAGGGTCAGCTGGAAACACGGAGCGTGGCCCAGCATCTGCTGGCACAACATGGCCGAGGCCTTGGGTGCCGAGCAGGTGAGGCCAGGCCCTTTTCACCGCCCAGCTTTTCGTTAAATCCTTGGCACGTGTGAGGCTGGAAACTGCTGACTCCCCAGAGCGCGGATGGATCCCAAGGGATGAATTCCTGGGCACGGCAGCCCGGCGGAGCGGGTAGCTTCACTCAGCAGCCGCTCAAGCCGAGYGCGGGCCTAAGCTGCAGCGTGTGGGACAGGCCTCCCTGACTRCAAATGGAGCCATTAATTAAAAGCAAACCAGGACAGAAACTCCTGAAGAAGTGCCAGAGTAGTGTTTAACATTTAAATTAAAAACATATGTAAAATATATTGTACCATGAAGAGTGGAGGATGGGTGATGGTGGACACAACTTGCACCCGTGGCACCACTCGGTAGTTTTGTGAGAGCACCTCACATTTGGTGGTTGCAAACCCTTAACAGACCGAGGCTTAGCAAAGCCACGGCCAAGTCCACAACAGACACGCACCTTCTGTGTCGCCACATGAAAAATACTGGTTTTTAGTTACTAGCCTGCTACTTTTTAGCAAGGAAAACCATATCAGGTGGAGAAATAAACCCTCATAGAGCCCACTCCTCTGGCTCTTTTACATGGCATGGTTTCTTGCTTCCTTTAGGAAGGGGAACATTTGTATAGGGAGTTTCCCAAAAAGCATCCGCTGCCTGTTCAGAAGAGCGTCCCTGGGAAATTCAGGTGCTCCTTAAACAGTCCCTGCACCAAACCTCAAGTCTACATATCACATATCATACACATATCTACGTATCATCTACATATTTTCACTACCAGCAAGTGAAAATAAGGGGGTTTAGCCTTTCTCTTGAAGTTGGGTGCAGTCTTCCCAAGCTCCCTGATGGATGGGTCCTGCGAAAAGCGCACACAAGCAGAACACTGAAGGCAGAGGCAGCTCCAAGACGGCTCTTTTGGCACCTTGTGTGCAGAAGTTTACAATAAAGGACACGTCTGCTGGACATTAGAGGGAATCACAGCCTTATTTCAAACTAGAGCTTATACATCTACATAGATGTACGGTTTATGAAAATTATACCATTAAAGCAGCAACACACACAAAAAAACACAACATTAAATAAAGGGTAGGTCAAGATGAACTCTTGCTTTAACACATCCCACAGACTTTTTGAAACGCAGRTGCGAAGCCTGTTCATCCTTTCTGGCGGAGGAGTATCTAACACAATTCAAATCCTTCTCTGTTTCCTAAATCTTTCGTTTGCAAGTGGTTATGTGGGAGGTGGGGTGCCCCTTTCTTCCACGTTTTTCCACTCCTCTCACGCGCTGGCTTGACCTGCTCCTGCTAGAAATGCTGCTCTGCCTTTGCTCTGGGGCTGAGTCCCKGCTTGGCACTTCCCTGTCAGAAAGAGCACTTCCCGACCTCCACRTGCCCTCATTCCACCCCTTAGCTGCACGGGGGTCTCCCAAGCTCCCGATCCAGCTGCAAGGCTTGTTGAGTGGAGAAATATCACCATTCCAAGGTCTGCAAAGCAAGGGCTTTCCCTGGGTACCACACAGTACTGCTCCCCAGTGACAGGAAATCCCAATAACTACTTTTATAAGGAACTGTCCTGATGCTTTGGGTGGAAACACCTTGAAGGAAACTTTCATCCCTCTGTGGTAGATGGACATTTATTCTAGAGCCTCTGATGCTTGTTTTTGTGATGGCCAGCAGCAGCACCACTTTTGCTCCAAAACAGGGGAAGGCACAAGAAGCAACAGCAGGTTATGCATGGTGATAGATCTTCTCTTGCTTAAGTTAATATTCTGCCCGGGGTTTTCACAGCTCAGTCTTGAAGAATACAAAGTATTTAGAAATGCACAAGGAAGATATAACTTTTGTGGCTAATCCTTCTATCATGGCAGAGTTGCAACCTAAGTTTTCTGTTCAGGTAGAATAAAAATGAGGAAAACCAATGTCGTGACACATTATGTCACAGAGATACTGTGCAGGCATGGCATATGCTGTGTTGGAATGGCATCGTGCTGCAATGTGACTCTGTGAGGTTAAAAAGCAAAGTCCATGGGAATAAATAATAAAAAAAAAGAGAGAGACAGAATTGAAAATTTAACATATCTTCTTTCAAGGGCCTGAACTTTTAGGCATGTTGCAACTTGAGTTTTTCTCTTTAAATAGTACTCATAAAAATAGAATCTTTCCGGTTCTGAAAAGCAGGCAAAGAGTAAAGGGAAAAGAGCAGAAAGAGGAAGAGAGCAGGCACAGAACAGGATTTCTGGGAGCTAACAAGCTGCTGTGCTCGTGCTTGTGTACGCATGTCAAACATCAACGTAACTCTTCCATTTGCTGCTGCTGTTCCACTCCAGGAACTGCGAAACACAGCAGATCATGGAATCACAGGATGGTTGAGGTTGGCAGGGACCTCTAGAGACCATCCAGTCCAACCCCCTGCTCCAGCAGGGACACCCAGAGCACAGGGCACAGGGYGGCATCCAGGCGGGTTGGGAAGATTTCCAGGGAAGGAGACTCCACAGCCTCCCTGGGCAGCCTGTGCCAGGGCTCTGGCACCCTCACAGGGAAGAAGCTCATCCTCACACGGAGAACTGAAGAAAGACATCAGATCTTTCTCTGTATCTATCTGGCTTACCCACAACTGCTGTGAGATGCCATGCCTACTAACATGCACGTTGTTCTGATGTATCCGTTGTCTACCTACTCTCTTCTCGTAGGAGGCAGTGCTCTTTGTCACAACAGTGACAACACCAATGCCTGCTCTGGCAGAACAAAGCCTGCAGCACCACAGTAAGTTTTGAACTCAGGATAAACCAAAGCTTTACTTTTTGTACCTCCCATGGCCCCACCAACATAGAATAAACCTCTGTAATTTAAGAGTGAAGCTTCAAACCAGACTGCCTGCTTGGGAGACCAGCATTAATTTCCTGGCATAAAATGATTTCACTTCTATGGATCTCACCACTTATCTAAATCTACTTTCATCTTTCCATGAACTGTATATTTTGTCTGTGTAAGAAAGACAAATCAGAGCAGGAGAAGAATTTTTCTTTTTCTTCCATTCTTTCTACTTCTGTGTAGAATTTATATCATATGCAATTAAATCATTACCATCTCTTTTACACATTTGAATAGTTTAAATCAGGTAGAAAAATAGTATGTTGAACTTCTACAACCCTTTATTAAGCTTTCAAGAAGCTAAGCCTCACTCATAGAATCACAGAAAAGTCTAGTTTGGAAGGAATTTTTGGAGATCATCTGACCCGACCATTCAAAGAAAGCAGGGCCTTAGATTAAGCTATCAGCCAAGCCAAGTCTTGAACATTTCCTGCAAGAGCAGTAAGTGGTGAAGTCACTTCTATGCATTCTGCAGTTGAACATGAGACACCCAGAACGAGAGTGTTAGCCCATGCTATGTTGATGGGAAACGTAGCTCAGGGTTTCCCTAATATATCCGGACCTGATACTGAACAACCGAATTCACAGGAAATCCGGCAAGAGGAGCAGGCTCCTACAGACTGCCCTACATATGTCRCTGTGTTGCTGCCCATGCAAGGCGACCATATGCTGTGATGCTCGTTCTTCCACCTACAGCTATGTCGACAGGCAGCTCTGGTGGCTTTCCAGCACCAGCCCTGCTAACACGCAGCTGCCTTTGCCTCAGAACCACCACATCTGGCTGGCTTGAACTCTCTTCCCAGGCCAACTGTGAAAAATTTAGGTACTGGGCACCCCAGAAGGTCCTTGCTTACGCTATTGAATCTGCAGGAGAAATCCTGCTTTCCTAAACGGACTAGCAATAGACGTCCTCGTTCTGAACCGTGGGTTTACAGTGCAATGGAAACACCCTCTCTACTCTTTTCTATGCTGAATGCCCTCACAGGGTGTTCCTTTTTTTCTCTACCAAGTAGCAGGTCACTTTTTAYACAGATCCTTCCTGCTGTGTAGTCTTCTCCCTCTCCTCTGCAGGAGGTGACAGGCCCATGGCACTCAGGGAGGGGCAGAAGAAGAGCTCCGCTGGGCTTCTGCAAGGCAGCGTCCCCTGCATCCGAGCTTAGCAGAGGCATGAGAGGCAAGGCTCTCCCTAAAAACCCTTTTTGCATTTTTAAACRTTTTTCAACCGCTCTGTGTGGTCATGAGAGTGGAAAAGCTGATGAAATAGCCCCCTAAGACTCGGCTAGATAGGAGTGCTCCCATAACTCAACGGCACCTCCTTCTTAATGGAGCCAGCTGGATCAGGGACAACCCTGAGCTGCCTGCTGGAGATGTCTGTTAAAGGCACTACACTTAGCAGGAGCAGAGGGAGGGCACTGCACGAGCATCCTTCCATCATCCTCCCTSTCCAGGACAGGAGCAAAAGCCCAGTTCTTTATTTGAAGTCCTTCTCAAGCACAGCATAGGGCACTTCTGCTGCCTGTGCTAAGCCCATGCTCTTTGACTGCCACGAGTGTAAGGCTTAGACCTCTCCGACGGTCCGTTCATCACTTCAGCAGAGCCCTGTTTTCCCATGGCTTCCCCCCCTCGACCTGTACTCAGCTGCATGACGGTGCGTTTCCGAGCAGAATCTCTGACTAAGCACTTCTCTCAGAAAATATGTTTTCAGGGAGTTATTTAAACAACTAGCTCCGAGAAGAGAAAAAATAATGAAGGAAATCAACCTGTAGCCATCGCGGCACGTCTCGGAACAAGCGCTAATCTGTAGCTCCTAACAACCACTAAGGCTCATTCAMGGGAGAAAAAAAGGTCGTTTAGGAAGACTCATCCTGCAATAAAATGTGCACGCTGCTGATACAGGGAGGAAAGCATTGGGGAGCCCGATGGAGGCAGGCTGTTCTAAAAATACCAGTCTGTGCTGTSATCCGCTGAGGGGATGTCATCCTGTAATCTTGGCATCTGCAGGGACAGCAAGTTTCTGCCCAATTATTGCCGTGGAGTCACATGACAATACACAATGTACTAAAAAAAATAAATAAATAACACAAAAACAGAAAAAAAAAACCAACCAAACCACAGGATCAGATTCAATTATGCCGGCTTTAGCTGCTGTCTGTTTGTCTCTTCGCCACACAAAGCTGTGGAGGGAAAGCTGATTTTTCTTTTAATGGACCTTTTTCCTAAAATCATAAAATCCAAAAAAGCACTCAAGCCACGGCTATCGCTGGCACTCGGGATTCTGCAGGGATATTTTGCAGGGCAGGGAGGCCCAGGATTTTTCGCCCAGGACGTGCTCGGAGCAAGGCCGGCAGTTCCCCTGGGCACCAGCTCCCACACAGCGTGGGCAGTGACAGCGCGTGCCCAATGAGCAAGGAGGCTCCTTGGAGCCACAGGAACCCCTGTGCCCGGCAAAATACAAGGTTTTCCACCCAGATATTTTCATTCRAAGACTAAACTTGGCGAGTTTGATGTGCAGCTAGTCACAAAACCACCTTTCAAAGCCTGGGCTGGCGGGAACAGCACTTCAATGTTAGAAGCGCGCCACCASCTTAACCACGAACCTGCTGGAAATGAAGCAGGAGCATTTTGTTCCACTGGATTTCCTTTAGGTTTGCAAACGTAGCCCCACCTGGCTCCACATGTGAGATGTGCCAGGCCCATTCCTAAAACCTCCTCTTTGAAACCCGCAGGGAAGCGAAGGCTGCTTGGTCCTGAGGCTGCTCAAGAGCCTTGGGCAACAGGCCCTTGACTTCCCCTTTCCTGAGCACAAAATAAGTTTACTGCAAAAGCAAAAAACTGTAATTGTCYTCATGAAACACTGTCCAGCAAAAGCTCTCCAATCCAAAGGTGACAAACTCTCCCCAAATCGAGACCTTCCTATGATCCACTGGAGCTTTTAACATGGTGTCTCAGGGAATACTAAGTGATCTACAGATCTATACGCTTTGCTGTGGACTTCATCCAGAAGCAGGCTGAACACAAATTAACAAACCAGCTAGTAGTCCAAAAAAGGTATGGATTATAGAAATACAGATAGGCATTTCATTATTTTTATTAGAGGTTAGCCAGTGTATTTGGTGAAACAACACTCTATGCTGCTACTGCTAGTGGTTTGTGCACTTGCTGCAAAAGGGTGACTTAGGACTTAAATGATGCTAGAATAAAATGCATGACTAACTGATCTGTGAAGTGTTTTATGTTCAATTTTCACTCAAGCCCACTTAACTTCAGTGCACCTACAGAGCCCTGGGAGATCTTGCAAAGGGCACATTAAAATCTCTCCCAGCTTTCAAAACAGCAAAGTCAGATGAAGAAGTTGGTGCCTTCCTTGCAACTCAGGCATCCTCCAGCAACCCCTTCCCAAACTCTGCCAACGGAGCTGCTGGGAGAGCTCCGCTATTAACTGGATCCCTGAAACAATCCAGGCAAAACCAACTCCTTAAGCGGCCTTTGATGCCAAGTTTGTCCCCCATGGCTTTCCAGGAGGCTACAAGATTCCCCAACTCTCTCCCCTGCCAGGTTGTGCAAGGCCAGTGTTTGGCCCAGGCCAAGTCCCTTGGGATTCATGGGTTGAGAAGGACTGCAGAGTAACGAGGAGGGTTGTGGAAATACCAAAGCTAGGGAGAACACAGTAATTAAAAAATAAAAGGTGTTCTAGAGAAAGGCTAGGGAATAGTCATGTCTTTATTTATGGATAAATGGTCTGAAAAAGACAGCCTGGTGATGACTGGAGTGGATAGAGAGTATATTCAGTGCTCTTGGGAAGCAGACACTGGAAGCTGGGAATGCTCCCTCCAGGGTGGGTGCCCTGGCAATGAACTAGCAACACTGGAGGCTTTTGCACATGTTTTACCTCTCCTACACAGAAAGCGTAAGTCAGTCATCTTTTTCATAAGTAAACCCCCCTCCATACCTAGGGTATGTACAAGCTAAAGAACTGGGCAACTGCTTCCTTCTTTTCTTCCCCCAACTAATTCTTTCCTATTCTTYCTGTTCCTTCACAGGAAACACGGCATCCAGGAGGGCCGGGTACACCAGGAACCTGCTGCGACTGCTTCAGTCTGCCAGCCACCTTCCCGAACCAGAGTTAGCATCGGCAARGGCAGCACCTCCCTACCTTAGATGCTCTAAAGGCTTTGGACTGAGGTCGTGAGAACTGCCAGGAGAAGACTTTAATTGGGGGGCTCCCTCCTGCTACGGCAAAGTGGAGGAATAGCTGAGGAAATGTTTCAGAGTGATCACAGCCCGCGTCGCGCGAGATGCCCCAAGTGAAGTGCCCTGTAACGGSGCAGGAGCTGTGCCCTGTGCGCAGGCTCAGCACAAACCACCTCACCCCATGCCCAGGGCCAGCCTGCCCRGTGCCCGTGCCAGGGGAAGAGGCTTCCGCGGATGCCAGGACAGCGATGGGCCCCCGAGAGCCACCTGGTTCAGGAACCTGCCCCGTGCAACACAAATCCCTCATGCGGATGTGTCGCTTCCTTCCCTCCGAGGGTACAGCCTGGAAAAGGTGGAGGTGGCTACACTTGYCACGAGCCCGATGGGCTGGGGCTAAGGGGCATTTATTATTTCGGGAGGCGCTGGSGCCCAGGCAGGTCTCCCTCCACTCATCCTTTACCTACATCCAGCAAACAGCAATGCTGAAAGAGGGGGCCGTGTTCTTGCTAGGACCGTGTCCAGCAAGACTGCCAGTATCATCTGTTTTTAAGGCTCCTTTTGGCAAAATGCACCAGGAGATGTTCCACAGTGATAAAGTTCATGTAAAAAATAAATAAATAAATAAATAAATARATARATAAAYAAACCCGGATTTTCTAAATCCAAACTGCTCATGCAYCTGAAAGAGGAGACAACAGATTAACAAGCGTGACCTTCCGGAAGTTTTTGTGTCTCGGTTCTCAAATCCCTTTCTGCTCTTTTCTTCCCACCTCTCTCTTAACTTACGGCTTGAACGACAGGTATCCAGAAGGCCGTGTGGGCACTCGCCCTTCCAAGGCTCCCCTGCCGCCCTGTGCCACCACGAGAGCTGCCACGTGCAGGCAGCACCGGGGACCCTCGGCCCCAGGGAAGCCAAAGCCAAAGCACTGTGCAAACCAATCACTCTAGGAGAGCACGAAAGCCCTGAATTGAAGGGCTCTTGTGTCATCTTGTTGTCCCTCAAAGGCAGCAGATGAGCATAGGTTTTCCATGGTCCTCCGGACACCCAGGAGGATCTTGAGGAGGCTGGTCACTGCTGCTCACCCCCTGAACCCCTAGCTGTGAAACACAGTAGGAAAAGCCAATTAAAGATGAAAGGGCCATTCAGTGGCAAATTATGCACCGTAAAGTCAGAAGACACTGACTCCTTCTTTCCATCCTTTCCCTGGGAAAAAAAAAAAGTTGGAAGTAAGCTGCGGACTGCATGAATGCCTCTTTTAACCTCACCGTTGGGAAACTCTGCGTATTATTCTGTAGTTAATAGAATAGAATAGAATAYTTTCAATAATTTAGAGCTAACCTTTTATCCCATAATATTTTGAAATCTACTCCCTTGTACTAATAAATAAACCAAGGAAAAAGGGCATTTTATGTGGAGCCGTCCCGCGAGCCAGCGGCTCTGTGCATGTCAGCAGGCTGAGGACCAGCCACAGCCTGCAGAACCACCGAGTGGGACAGGGACAATGTTGGCGGGCTCCAGTGGCCCCCAAAACGGCTCCCGTGGAAAAGAAGCTCTGAGGAAAACCCCTGCTGCCATTAGAAAATAAAACTATCTSCATTAACTAACACTGGAGGCGAACACCCGGGCAGGAGCCACGTCACAACCCAACCCTTTACTTCTTCTCTTGGCGGAATCCAAAAGGAAGTGGCACTTACCTAGGTCTAGGCAAGTTCTAGGGAAGGAAGGGCCTTACCTAGGCCCAGGTGATTTTACCTATTTAAACCATGAACATCAAGATATTCCTGGTACAGGATCCTACCGTTGCTGTTTCGAAATATAATTCCTTGAGTATTTATTTTCTGCTCTGAGAAATGCACTTGAAAGCAAACCATTTCACTAGGGTGCCGGTACCACAGCAGAAAGCACAGCCCTGATTCGCTCCTGACCCGGCCTACACCGCAGCTCTTCAGTGCCTGCACAGGATCTTGCAGAGCCATTTCTCCCCCTTGCCCTGCAGCACTACTGCACCCTGGCCTGCCAAGTGCCTTGCCCTGTTCCAGGATAACACAGCCGGAATACGTGAGGTCTGGGCTGCCGAGAAAAAAACATTTGTTGTGGCTTTGAAGAAGACGTATTCCACCTCAGTTTGCCTGATTTGTCGTTAACATCTCCTGTGTCTAAATTAAGCAGGACACAGAGCATCAGGTGCTGGCAGTGGTGCAGCTGAATGCCTGTCAGAGCTCAGCCTCATTCCCCTGCACACCTCCCACTTGCTCTTGGTTGCACCCGTTGCCCACCAAAACACAGCAAGCCATCCCAAGACAGATTAATAACATCACTGTGCACTAACTATTAAGTGATGGGTGCAAACGCCAATGAAAGTAGAGAGCCAAGTGTTTTAGTGCATCTCCAGGGCACTGACCTGTTTGCCCATTTCCCCTGTTCTCAAAGATCCTTCAGCCTGGTACCCAACTCTGTGATGAAGCCTGTTTAGCACCAGTGAAGTTTCCCACATTCAGACTGACAACGTTCTGGGCTGAGATGAGGGAATCAAAGTTAAAATCCAACCCATCTGCATCCATGAGTTCACTGCGGATAATGGACTCCATGTCACACTCCAAGCTCCCATTGAAAATATCCAGGTCCAAGTCACTTGGGAACTTCTCGTGCCCCATGACCGGGAGGTTCACGCTAGAGGAATACAAAGGGGAGCCTGAGAGCGGGTCAGAAAGTGTTTGCATAGACTGATTGACAGGTGACTGCTGATGTTTGGTGGATCCCAAGCTGCTGGAGTCATTTAAGCCAATGTTACTGATGGAATTGGACAAGGCACGGCTGCCACTAAGAGAGGAGTTGTGAGACTGGTGCTGGTGATGGGGCAGGCTGGGGTTGACCAGCCCGCCCTGGCCGGACTGCGCGGCGAACGACATCATGGGGTCGTTACGGAGCATGATGTTCCTGCGGGAATTCTGGGCGGACACAGCTGTGCTGGCTTGTGACATGAGCGGGTCAGACTGTGTCATCATGACGTCGCTGTGACTAAGTGCATCGGAGGCGAGCAGATCCTGCAGCGTCTGGTTGTTATAATGAGAAATGGAAGAGAAGGTGGCCTGCTTGTTCTCCTGGATGGTCTGCATGGGCGACTGGCGCAGGGAGTTCAGGGAGGACGGCCCAAACACGGCGTTGTTGAAACTACTTGACGGAGAACCCAGCCCCGAACCTTTGGAACCATACGGAAAACTGGAGCTTCTCTGCATCATCCCTCCCGGGGGCGACTGCTGGGAGGCAGGGAGTGTTATATTGTCCAAGAGATCGTCCATGAGGTTATCCGTGAGCCCGTCGTTCAGATTCATTGTCCCGGCCATATCAGTCAACCTCGGCAGCTCCACAGTACATGGCTTGTTTACTGAGGGGGACAAGCTCGAGGGACTGCTGTAGAGCATGGGAGAGAGCGGAGCGTCGTCGTCTTGAACGTCGTCTAGCTCGGCGCTCGCCAGAATCGGCGACAAGCGGCCGCTTATCGTGCTGGCGTTGGAATTGGTGCGGGAGCGGAAATCTGTCCATGCATCCAGCTCATCGCTGCTGCGGGAAGTGGGACTCCCCGGCCACTTGGAGAGCTGGGAAGGGCTGTCCTCACTCGCCTCCTGGGCCGTCTGCAGGGCTGCCTTTTTCTTGGCCGCCCGCCCTCTGCTCTTCGTGTACTTGTTGCTGTTGTCCATGGACACAGCCCGTCTCCGTGGTGCCTTCCCACCTTTCCCGCCATCGGGGTTGATCATCCACCACGAGCTTTTCCCGGTGCCTTCGTTCTGCACACGGATGAATCGGCTGTGGAGCGACAAGTTGTGCCGGATGGAGTTCTGCAGGAGAGGAACAGAACAAAAAGGTCAAGACCAGCACTGCTTCTTTTGCTCTTACCGTTTTGCGCCCCAAAATCCCAGTCAAAAAACCAACACTGCACGAAAACACCGCCACGAATTAAAGTACAGGGGCTGCTGGCCAGCAACTAGACAAGTGAGAGATATCAGCATGAGGTATCACGGGGCCTAACTCTACCCACCCTACTGATCTGAGGCTTAACACACAGCTTAAAGAAGGACCAACGAGGAGTACACTTGGTGAGAACACTTCCAGGCTTTCATTTTTTTCTCCCACACGCAAGTCAGGGATTTGGGGCCGTATTCTCTCGACAAAGCAGTTGTCCTATTCCTGCATGCTAAAGGCGGGCAAGTTTAAAAGTTGCAGGAGTATATTTGCAAAGACAAACATCAGCTATATCTATAAAAAGGACAAAAATACGCGTGTTCTACCAGTATGCCTTAAAATCACAGAGCCAACAGGACCAGAGCGTAAGCAAACCCTGTAGACCAAGTATCCCTTCGCTCGCGAGGCGCTGCAGGGACTGCAGATTTCAACGAACAGAGAACGTATCAATCAGCAAACCATTCGTGGGCATCTGGACACTTCCAGCATCAGGATAAAGAGCTGAAGACGCATGGGATACAATGAGGAAATACTGTCCAGCTATTTCTTTTCTTTTAATAATTCTTTTCAGCATAAAATGTCTTTCTCCGCCTAAGAGCTGTGTTTTTTATCAGATTCCGAAATAAAAAACATGCCTAAAATTCCTCTCCCTCACAGCCAGCAGACACACTTGTGATTATCACGTAATGAAGAGAGAAATCTTGTTGACTACGGTTCAAAATAGCAACTGCTGTTTCAAACAATTTGCACAACAGAGCAGAGCAGGCTTTGGAGACAGACTCGAGATAAGTTTGGGTCAGTGTTTCAGCTATAAAGTCATCGACTTGCCAGGGCCTATAATGCCATTAAAATACAGTGGATTGAGTTGCAGCATAACAGTGCTTCAGTCTAGGAGGCAAAGAGCTTTTTATTATTTAACTGATGGTATTTTTAACTGTATTTTGAGCCCAGTGACAGGATCGAGAGAGCTAAACCACCACACTAACCCAGGCTGCAAGAGTCCTACAAACCCCGCCGAACAAGAGCTAAAAATGCTGGATAGCAGCTAATGGAAATAATCTTAGAAAACGCAGAAAAGAAAGACCCAAGCTGGCCTACACACCATGCTAGGAAGCTTCAAACATGAAAAGCAACAAGCAAGTGCCATCAGCTAACAGTTTTCAACCCATGGTATTCTCATAAACTGCCTTATTTCTGCTGGCAGTAACCTTAGCATGAAACGATCCGGTCTAAACCCACAAAAAATCCATCAGTAAAACAGTGGGATTGAAGCACCTTTCAGGATGAGGGCTCTTGCCTGTGTGGGTATGTGTGTGCACACGTGTAATTTTCTATTATAGTATCTTTTTGCTCGGCGTCGGCAGTACACAAGTAATAAAAGAATGTAATAATACTTCTGCATTGAAAATTGGTGGTTATGAAAAAATCCGAGCAGTTTGTTTTCCTTTACATTACGCAATGTGCCATTTAGGCTCCAGCCCTTTTTTATTTATTTTTCTTCTGTAGGAAGATTGTTTTCTTAGGCATAATTACGGAGCAATTTATTTTTGTGCACCCCATCTCCACCCTCTGTTCAAACACAGCCTTAAAACCCACTTCTTTCACGTAACCTCCTCCGCTAACCTCTGCAGCAGCAGTATCTGAGTGTCTTGGTTTCTCCTCGCCTTGGAAGCTCTGCCAAATCCAATTAGGGCTGTAATCCTTCCACACACACGAGTGATGCTACAGAAGGTGCTGGGATTGACAAATTGGAGGAGTAGAGGCTGCAGTGCTGTAATCTGGGTGGAAAGAAGCCTGTTTTGCACCTGGTTTCTGCACTATCAAAGAAAGTTCATGTCTGCTTAAAACAGGGGGAAGGACTCTGAGATAATGTTTGCCCACGAGCATGTGTGTTACTGATATATGACCATATGATAAACCACAAGGGAGGTGGGGAGGCCAAAAAAAGAAATGCAGCTTATGATTCAAACCTGCTGCTACTCAAACCAACGGGGATTTTGCTTTGGACTTGATTTGGGAGAGGAACTCGGCCACTACGACAGAAACGCAACACGTTTTTCCATGCCAAAACGCACGAGGAACACCCAAAGATCTATAGACCAGTCTCCTGTATCCGCCCTGGAGAACATATGGACACGGGACAGATGCAGGCCGCATTGCAGACCCCTTGGAAGGGGCTGGGATACCACTGGTGGCTACAGCCAGAGGGACCGTGCCAGAACGGGGCAGGGAAGCGATGTGAGGAGCTCCTCCCTTTGCTCGTGTTGCTATTGATACCAGCCTTGCAGCATGCCACGCACTTTGCTCAGAGCACTGAGGTTCCTGCAGATAAGATCAAGAGGACACAGCAGAGCACTGTGGCCCAGCTGGGGCCCGGGTCATCAGCACAGTTTTTAAGTGGTTTGCAAGAGAAAAAAAGAAAATATAGAAATAAATATAGAAAAAAAAATATAGAAAAGAAAAAAATATAGACGTTTATATAAAGGCACTGAAGATAAGGAAGACCCAGCACCAGGGGAACACAACAGCCAAGGCAGAAGTGATTTGAGTGCAGGACAGTAGGGTGGTACAGGACTACACTGCTTCACTTGAGTGCAAGCTGCCCAAGGCTACTGCTTCTCAGAGCCACCTCCGGGCAAGGACTGAGCCCCTTCCCGCAGCTCTTCTCTCTGCGATGCCTCTCACAACCTTCAGCTTTTCCTACATGCCTGTGTGTGCAAAGGACACCACGGTGCAGGGGATGAGGTGGCCTGCCAGCACGCAGCCTGTCCTAGCAAGGAACCAGCTAAGCCGAGCCTTGGGCAGACCGGGTGCACATGGGGCGATATCACTTTCCTAAAGCCCAGAACTTCCAAGGGATAAACGCACGGAATTGTGTGAGGACAGCAAGTGATTTTAACGTTTAGAGGGGCAAAACTGGCAATTCCTCTGCTCCCGAAGCAAGGAGCTCGCTCAGCTGCCGCTTCGCAGCCCTGTTTACCTTGTGGAGCCCGTCCATTAAGGCAGACACCAGCTGCAAGTGCTTCCCCGGCCATACAGAGCCCTTTTTGTCTGCGAGCAACATGTGGTATCAATTTATCATCCTCAACAACGCAACAAGGAATCCACTGGCTTGGAAAAAAAAATAAAAAGGGAGTTGTGTAACTTAACTCTTAAAAGCCTCTGCTCTGCCAAAAAAAAAAAAAAAAAAACCCTAAAGATTAGCAAGACGAGGTGCAGCTGGTGAGCGCCCCGTCCAACTTGCACCCTGCTCTGTTTGCACGTCAGCCTGTTGGAGTGGTCACTTCGTGATTCCACACGCAGGCTCCTAGACTGTCAAGCGACATCCACAAATCAAAAGCAGTGGTTTATTTTCACAACAGGGATAGTGGGGGATGACGAGAGACAAACAAGTACTATCTGCAGGCTTGTACACGCTGGTAAAGCTCACTTGGGAGAACGCTGCTTTGTTTCACTCTTTATTAACGTATTTAAGGTTCAAACGTCACCACATGAGGTTTTCTGGAAGCGCCGTAGCGGTGAAAGGAGTAAGCTCTAATCCTCCAGGAAAGAAGCCGGGAAAATAACTGCAGTTTGTCGGCCTCCAGCTGGCAGGGACCGACTGAACGGCAGCCTCCGTGGCCCTCACTTGCTAATTCACCTCTCAGTCTCCAGCCCATGTCACTTTGCTCCAAATTTTGCAGCCCGCATCTCTATGGGGGTGGATGCTCGTGCAGAGAACTCCACAAAAAAAAAAAAAAAAAATCCCCTTTTCTTTAAGAAAAGCAAACTACTTGGTTTGCAATCGTTGTCCTT
>NW_020455582.1:0-91300 GCF_003342845.1 Nothoprocta perdicaria
TGGGGTTATCAGTAAACTGCATAAATTAATTACGCTCCTAACTCCCGTGACATCGCGAGATCTTCCGAGCGCCATGCCCTAAGCTCTRTGCMCTATRCTATACTATATCATCTACTTTCGCTRAGCTCTCTAACTTATTAAGCCCTAAAAACACAAAAACGCCTACAAAAATGTAATAATTTTATTTTCAATAGAACTGAAAGTCAGAGCTTTCAATGCATAAGGGACAGCCATTTCCTATTAATTTCTGCTTATCCGTATTATGTGAATGGAATCTACAGGACCATACATAAGGGATTTGCACACTCTGTTTCATTAATTTCTAATGATAATTGAGTATCAAAATCCTTTGTATTGTTTCTATAACTCAATGGAAATATATTAACAACTATAAACATTTAGGCATGAACTCAACTGTAAGCATTTGGATTGACTTTAAGGCAACTAGTTATGCTTCTGAAGTTAAACATAAATCCACCTTTTTCATCATTTGGGGTTTAACAGGGAATCTCTGGATGAAATAGGAATATTTCAAAAGACTCAGAGAAAGTCAGTGGTTGAGTGGAAAAAGGGCAGTATCGAATCTTGATGTTTCATGCTTTTTATCCAGTCACCTGATCCACACTCTGTTCAGAGGAAACAGGACAGCAGTAAAAAAGAGGCGGCCAATACTAGCTCAGCAAATGAAATAGCATCATTAATTATATATAATATTAATAAAAGAGCAGAAACGTTAAGATAAATTAAGAAATTAAGATAAAGACATTCTTCTCTTAATTGAAGGTCAGAGAAAAGGCCAAAAGTATGTCAGTAAGAAATGTTATTCCAAATAGTAGTTTCAATTACAAGAGAGATTTAATGTGACTGCACATAGAGCCAGAGAAAACAGAAGGGGAAACAGAAAAGGATTGATGAAACAATATATCTCTCATCTATCCTGTATATTTTTCCTGTCTTTAGAAAGAGGTTTTTTTACATGTATAATCTTTACATGCTTTGAAAAATATTCTTGCATTCAGCTGATGACTTAGAAGAAAAGAGCTTTCTGTTCCCATGCAGAGCTGAAACTAGTGAAATTATGTTCTCAAAGTTATTAAAAAGAATTCCTTTCTCTTTCAGAAATAATGCTGAAGCAAATTTACTTTTAGGATTACATAAGTTAGCGTTTTTGTTCTCCTTTCTTTCCTTATTTAAACTGATTCAGTAAAGGGTGATGTATGAAAAGCACTGAAACAAAAATTGAATTGTACATTAAAAAGACAAAGGTTTTAAAGAACAATATGCCATGATGCCAAGTCAGTGATATGCAGAGATATTTTAAATACTATCCCACATGTTATATTAGCACTCATATAAAACCATTTCCCTGGCTTAGCTAGCTGCTTCCAATAAGTTCTTTGCATAGTTTCGTTATCCGCACAAATTCTCATTCCTCATGGGTTTTACAGTTCAAACACATGTAAGCACATAGAAGTGCATGCACACATATGCATTTCTGTAAAGGGAGGAGTTTCTCCATTGCTGGAAAACAGCTGGAAATCTTCCGAAGGTCTGAGGTGGGATTATAGCTCCATTTTAGTGTTTATACCCACAGATAAAAGCTATCGCCCATGCGGCAGGGGAGATAAGATGGCTGGCAGCACTAAGCTGCCTTCACTAAGCAATGCCTTTTTGGCAGCCCGGGGCAGTATGCATGATTAAAGAGAAAAACTTAAGCTAAAACAGACACTTTAAAAACAAATGCACTTTGGAATAATATTAACTCTACTTGGCACCTAGGGTTTCACTGTGTATGTCTTAATAGTCTTAAGCAGCGCCCTTTTGTAGGTAATTCATCCAGGAGTTAATGTGTCAAGTTTAATATGCATCAAGAAATGTTCATAACTAAACTGTAACTAAAAGGTTCATAATGCAGAAGAGCTTTTCATCTTGGACATGTGATTACAGTCTTCAAGCAGAACACACCCGAATATATATCCTCTGATTGAGTTCTGTGAAAACCGCCACAAGAAAAGGCTGGCATGACTTTTTTTTATTTCTTTTTCTCAGACTCCTGAATTCCAAAGAAATTGGCTCTGCTGGACAGATACTGCAAATGTGCAGTAAATCAAAAACTGTTCTACAACAAGAAATTGTAAATGTGAAATTTAAAATGTGTCTAGGCGGCTTTGGTAGGGAGAGCCACGAATACTTTCACTTCTTTCTATCTTTGCCTGTACTAAGTCCTGAATATGGACTTAGGAAACTTACATTTGTTTATTCTATTATACCTAAGTATGAAAATGATTTGGCATAATCAGATGCTGAATTGAAAACTTTGGTTTTCAAAGGAATGGTATGGATTTCCGTTAGCTGCACGTGTGACCTCCTTGATGCCTTTTTAGAAAGATAACATAGGCTGATTGTGTTAATAAAGGATTTTTATGTGGGATATGGGCATGCTGTAAATAGTTATGTATGGAGTATATAAGAGAAAGTGAAATATTATGTCTTGACTTTCTATACAGTTTAGATTTCTGAGCAAAATAGTCAATCAGTTTCCCAAACTTTAAGTTAAATGTAAAATTAGAAAAAGATCTGTTATTAAACACTAGGTAATTGTCACTCTTCTAACATCGTGACAGATTTATATAGCTCTCTGCATCAGAATATTCCAAACCTATTTTGTGGATGCAAATGCAGTAAAGAAATGATCTGCACAAGCCACCTCGCAGAAATAACTGTGGTTAGACCTCAGGTCAGTCTAATTGCAGCCCACTGAGATGCATTCTCCTTGCTATGACTGGATGTATTATATTCTCATTCATTTTGGTAGATGGACTTTAATAGGTAATGTAGTCTGCACTTTATAAATCTGCAGGATTCAGAAGGAAAATGGAGTAGCAAGCTGTCAGGCAAATGACTGCATAAGGAAAGCTGAAGAACAAAATTCATAGTGCTTATGTTTATCTTGAAGTTCTTGTTTATTTTGAAACTCTTTTGAGAATTCGTTTATTTAATATACGCTTGAATCTAAGACAGCCTTGACACTTTATACAAAACAGAAACTGCATTTTCTCTTTCTGTCTATTTAAACACCTTAAACAATAATGATGTACTGTCCTAGGTAGCTGGTATCCTCAAGAACATCTGTTACAACTTTCTTTTCTTCTGGATGGATCCAAGATTTTTTAGGTCCAAACTGCTTATGGAAATTAAGATGTTCTCAAAAGAATCCTATGTGATTATTTTTGTTTGTTTTCTTGATGTTTCATTGTCAGTACCAGTTTCTGGAGAAGCTTACAGTCTCTTCACCTAAAAAAATTATATCATATGCTGAATGGATATGTGGATTTATATCATATGCATAAAGGAGCTGAAGGCACAGCTCCTTAATGATAATTAAGGACCATGCTGTTGGTTAACAGATTCTCTCTTTTTATTTTTTTTTTAATAGAGACATAACAACTATATTGTTATCATTTTTTCTTCTCAGAGAATAAAGACTTGTCTACCACAATGCTATTAAAAGGAATAATGCAGATAAACTTGGTTCGGATGTGGAAGTTTGGATGAGAAAGAGCCAAAAGCTTTCTACAATAACCTGACAGTTTGGATCTTCAGAAGTATAGGTTTAAATCTTTAATCTTATTTGTTTAGTTGAAGTGGAATAGCCACAAAGACAGACCAGGTGATCATCAGGCAGCCCATTTTAAACACTTAGAACACTGTCATTGCTCGATGGGGAATGGCAAGGCAGGGTTTTGGATAGAGCAGCTTTCAATCAGGTAGTGTTTTTTTGTGATATTTTATGGGAAAAAAAAAAAAAAGAAGTGTAGTTTTTGCACTTTCTTCCTGTTTTAGAATCGTTTTTCTTTTTGGAATCCTGTGGGTGTTAGGGAAACATTTTATTTTTCCTCAGATCCAATTCAATAAAATTAGTTAAATAGTGGAATATATAACTATAATTTTTTTTTGGGGGGGGGGGGGGGGGGGTCTTGAAAAAGTCTGTGGAATTGCTCTAGTTACTGGTATTATAGTTACTGGTATTACAAATCCCAACTAAATCCACAGAGCAATAACGAGGTTCTGTTCCAAGGAATGCAAAATCTAAAGGAGCAATGTTATTTCTTTAATTCAAGCATTATAATCAATCACCACTTCATATTTGAGAAGAAAAAATAATAATAAAAAAAAAAAGAATAAAAGGAATGAAAAAATTTAAGAGCCTTTTCTCATATCACATATGTAATCTGTGACAAAGCTAGAAATCATATTTAACTTTCTTCTTTTATTACACTGCTTTACCATTCTTCCTGATAGAATTTTCTCAAGGATCCTGTAACTTAGGATCTTGAGAATAGTTGAGAAAAAGAAAAAGAATAGAAAAGATATGACCAAAATCTTCCATGTATATCTCATAGAATCTTACCCTTACCACCACTAGTGAAATAACCTAGGTACTGTAGTACAGCTAGAATTTCATGAAAACTTGTTAAACAATCCACTTCTGTGGAAATTGTGCACAATGGTAAAATTCATAAGATAATTTATTCCGAATAAGCAGAATAGACTATTTAAACTAAGGGCTTGACCTTGCAACCTTCTGCCATATTCAAGCACTGTTTTCCTTCATCTGCAAGAACTACTCTCAGAATTTTTGGTAAATGCAAATATGTATCAACTTTCTTTTCACAGACATTTTTAAGATATATGTACATCCTGGAACACCCCAGTTGGGTCAAACAATTTATGATCTTATACTCTTGATATTTTCCCCTGGGAAAAAAAAAAAAAAGGGAACCTGAGACCCAATTCCACAAAAATCTGCCAGGAAAAAGTATTTTAAGTCTGAAAATCACTTAGCTGATAGACAACCCCAAATAAAATCAAAACAAGAGTATGCACTCATAGGGCTAAGTAAGCTAAAATGATCTCCCTTCTGAAGCCATACTAGAGCTGTGGGAAAGCTGAACATGAATGCAGGGGGGAAAAAACAACAACTAGAGGAGGATAAATTAGGTATCATTAATATCTAGAAAGAATTAAAGTATATGGATGTGTTTAAAAGAATTTTGAAATGGTATATGGATGTGTTTAAACAGAGGAGTAAAAGAAAGAATTTCCATGCCAGAAAAAATGCATTAAAAAAATAAAAAGACGTGAGAAACTAATAAAAACAGCATCAATAAGATTATTTTATTATCTGATTGTGAGTATCTAAGCAGAGTACTAAAGAAATAAATGATAGCATAGACTTAGATATATGTTAATCAAACAATGATATGCTCACTGGCTACCTGCAGGTAGACACACTGAAGTTATCAGCTCCTCATTCAGGTCCTCCTTTATTTCAAGTTGAATGAATGACAGAGTGAAAAACAAAGTAGCAGCATGTCTCTTGATCTCACTAGTCTTTAAAGTTGATGCTAGGATGGTGTCATGGACTCAAAGTTTGGTGCATGTCCATGCTGTCAGGAGCAGACCAAGTCCCCAAACAATTATAAATAATTTCACCAAAAATGAATTACATATATGGTAACCGCATGCCAAGTTTTGGAAAGGAGGAATAGTATAGTTAATTTCACATACATAATGACAAATTCTGTGGAGTCTTTTGCTTTGGCTTGAGCACACAGGGAGATAAAAAATCTTTTAAGAAGAGAAAATTCTAAAACTGCAAAAAAAAAAGAAAAGAAAGAAAGATGAAAATAAGATTCCTCATTCATAAGATCAAAGTAATTATTTCTTGACGAGTTTTAGGAATGCTTGTATGCTTATGAAACTGATGTCATTACCTTTTTAGGAGTAGAAACAAAAATCAAATGCAATAAAACAGCTTGTCTAACTGAAACATTTTAAAAAATCGAGAAAGGAGATGTCAGAAAAGATGGACATGTTCATTCGGTTTTGACAGAGAGAACTTTTTTCTTTTAATAAAGGCCTTACATAAAACTTCCAAATTTATTATTAGACTTTCCAACTCTCTGCTGTATATTCTTTCTTGATTTTTCTGTATAACAGAGATAAAGATTTTGTGCAAGAAAACTGCTGAGATTTTATAATGCCAACTACAGCAAAACAGAAATTGAGAAGAGAAAAGGCAGGGTACCATACAGCAAGTAGTCACTTGAGACCAATAAATTATGACCATAACTATAGCCAGTATCATTTAAGTACTCTTTAGCTTCTGATGATAAAGCACTAGCTTATCACAGTGCTGACAACTGCCAGCCCCTGTGGCCCCAGCTTACAGCTTGTCCATTTGTTACCCAGTCAGACACAATGAATTTAATATAGTGCAATAAACAATCATGTTCGTCAGAAGCAGGAATGAACTCAAACTTAACCCAAAAGAAGGACTACTGACCAGACAAGACAAAGTAATGACAAGAATTGTGAAGCTGCTCATACGTCATTTGGATAATAAACACATCAGTATATGACTTCAGTGGAGAGAAGAAATTAGGGTGATCTAGGGATGAAGTCTAATGAAGAGGGGAGCATGTGTTTAATGCACATCCCCATGGCATAGCCCCGAGCACAACTACTTCTGCTTGCCACGTGAGCTCATAATGATGCTAGCACCACTAATTCAAAAGTATAATTAAGCTTTGTAATGGCTTCACTGCATGAGAATATGTAGCTTGTTTTATTTTTCCATGATGACATATTTTCCAGTTGAGACACATCTGCATGCTTTTAAATCATGCAATCATCTAAGCTGATCTCCTGCATAATAAAGTTCATAAAATATCACACAGTATTTCCTGCATTAAACCCATAGTTTCCAGAAGAATTGAAGCATATCTTTCAGAAAGGCATCCAACTAGCTCTTTTTCTAAGCTGACATCAAGTCAGATTTTATTTAAAAGCACATTCAGTAGGTGTGTTAGGTCCCAATTTCCATGTAGTTACAAATGAACTTAGCTATTTTAAAATTTCTTAATGTAATCAAATACCCATGCTGTTGAATATGGAAAGTTTGCATAGTATTTGTAGGAGGTCCATGTGTTTGTTTTGATAAAAATTTCTCAACTTCATGATAGACTTTCTGGTAAGAGAAGGAAGCAACTTCATATATCTGATGTAAAAATGACACTAATCACTGTGAGAAGCACTTTTATATGTAGAGTGAGTGATACAAATCCAGATTTTTAATTCCTATCCCTACTGATTGCTCATTCTATAATCAGCCATGTATGCTGCAAGTTTTCTTATCCATGTTTCTCTCAAATTTCAGATTAATTAAAGTGCCAAAAACTAAATCCTTTTTTTCTGCCCAGCTATCATAATATTAGGATAAAATTTATTAACTGCATGAATTAGAATGTGAATGTATATATGAGGTTATGTCTATATAAATAATTGTAATTAGTCTACCTGAAAAGTTTTGAGAATATTAGTTGTGTCACAGACTGCTATTTGAGAGAGAAATCAGCAATCAAATAACAGCTGACAAAGAACTTTCCTTCTAAGGTGCCTGTAAAGGGTCATCAAGTTATTTTGAAACTGCTCTCTATCTCAGTCTTTGTACTAAAAATATCAGTGATTTTTGTTTGCTACATTGAGGGTACTGTATCAGCACACTGTTACAGATTGCCAACCAAAATACAGGGCAGAAAGGCATCAACATTTCAGCTTTGTTTCTGGTAGTAATATCTGGATTTTGTTGATTTCACCGTATTGAACTTTTCAGAAGAATCTAAGAAGATATGACTTAAACTACATCCAAGGAAACCAACAAAACAAAAGGTAGGACAGGTAGAGTATGTAAAATAGATATTGTTTAATGTGAGAGTTTTGAAGCCTGATCACAAAAAGTTGTGGGTCTTTGCAGCACAAGTTCTACTGCACTGAATCAGACTGTTATTCTTACTTTTTTATGCCTAGGTCATGTCGAGTTTTAATTGAAAAAGAAGACAGTGACTTCAACAAAACCCAACTATGTGATATGAAACTAGTAGAATCTAATATGTAACCAGTAATCAAAGACTAAGAAGATAATTTTTGTGATGTTGACTCATTCTTTAAGGACATTCAGAGCTCTCTTTTCTAGCTTAAATATTAGTGAAAGACTATTTTGGCTAGTTAATATCAGTTTGAGGCAACTCAGCAAACGAACAGCATTGACTCAGTCACCAACACAAGAAATAAGAATTTATTAGACACTCTCTATTTCTTTCTCAATTACCTCCCTATCAGTGTGTCTTCAATTGTTTATCTGTCACAAGCATAGTCTGTAGTTTCACTTTCTGTCTCTTTTCTCTGACATAATGCCATAAGATACTTCTTTTATTGGATTTCTTTTCTGTCTGATGAATTGTTTAAACTGATGAAAACTGTTCTTTGGCAGAAGTCACTGACAACAGTTAAAATTTTATAATCTTTACTTATAATTATAACCTGTGCTATGAAAAGAGCAATTGAGAAAAGTGCTCTTAAATTCATCCCATAAACTATACAGTGTTAATGTCCCTTCAGGAGGAAATAGTAGGTTTCCTTGATTTTTTTTTCCTTATTATACTCCATTTGAAAATTAGAATTTGTCTAATCCATTTCTACAGGTAACTTTTCCAAGTTCAGAACATTTTTATTTCTTAAATTTACCAGCAAAATTCACCTGTAGGCTTAAAAACAAAGAAAAAAAAAATAGACCAAGGCACTTTGGCCAACAGATAATATTTGATTTTTTTTCTATTTTTCTCCTGATACAATTAACAGATTGATCACAGCCATGATTTTAGGAACAGACAGTCCTCTAAACACTATAAAACTCAAAGGAAATAGCAAAGCTGAATACTGTAATTTAGTTCCACTGGAGATTTTATTGCTGATTCGCTAGTATAAAAAAAAGTATTGAAAACTGTTGTATGTGCATTCAGGGAGCTAAACTGTGCTTGTGCTTATAGAACAGTGTGGGTAGTGTACATAAGGGATTTTTGCTGACATATTACCTGTATCTTGCATCATTTGGTTTGTTTGAATATATGTCCCAAAGTCTATTGAACTGCTTTCAGAGCTTTGAGAGGTTCTCAACAGACTTATCCAAATATCTTGCAGTTCTGTTACCAAAACAAATTAGATTAAAAATACTGCCTTCTATGCTAGCTCAAAACCCATCATTTATTTTTCTGTAAATCATGATTTGTGGTTCTCAAAGTATTGCTTCATTTTGCTTTCAGACACACACAATTTATTGTTATTATTATTTAATAAATTAACACAAAGCAGATTTGAAAAGGAATAAATAAGCTTCTCAGAGGACTTCCATATCACTCATGAAAACAAAGAAGAGGAGCAGAAGACGGCATCACTTCTCATGTTCTCACCCCTCACAGAGTTAGGGGAACTCTCCAGGAAGTGAGTGCACTTGTGCTCCTGTTCCAAATAATTAGGTGAAAAGTTTCAAAGGAGAAATATCCCACTCCCTTAATTCTCTTTTCACAGAGATAGGAAAATCACAGTCCAGTCTTAGCTCCAGTCACAGAGATAAACACTTCACATTTTGGCTTTATGTGATGTTGTTCAAATAAACTTCAGATAAACAGTGATGACCTCACTTTTTGTTGTTGTCATTGTTGTTGTTGTTGTTGTCGTTGTTGTTGTTGTTGTTGTTGTTGTTGTTCTAGACTTGTAAAATAGAAATGTTGCTCAAATTAGAGGTCAATAAAGTGTAGTACTGTATGTGCTCATTGTAGACTATTAGATCATGGCTCTCCTACAACATAGGTCAGACTTATTATGAAAGAAATCAAGCACTCTTCCTCAATTGTAAACATATCACTTCAACTGATTTTTGAGTCTTTCTTGAGAAAAGAATGAAATGCTTCATTTAGAAGAAAAAAAAAAAGACAGAATCAATCTCTTAACACTGCCGTTTTGATCTACTCTTTGACTTAAAATTATATTCTGACTTTGATCTGAATATTTCAAATTGCCCTGAGACTGACTTTCAATATATGTAGGCAAAAATTTCCACAAAATAGTTATAATAATGAGACTACTAATGTTTTTTTTTTCAAAATATAATTATCTCCAAGTGTATGAAGCATTGTGCATTGTGTATTAAAGATACAAGTCATTAAGAAATAGCAATTTACAATTTACTATCAAAAAAATGACTAAGTTTCTGCCTCGCTACCTTGTTTTGTGTTTTTTTGTGTCTGTGGATGTAGTGCTCTCTCAAATTGTCTTCTTTGCATGCTTGCTTGAGTGATGAGTGAGGTATATCTAGCTATATCTTGCATTTTGTCCATAGAAATGCTGTCAAAATGCTGTTTGCATTCGTTTAGACATTAGACTACCATTAGACATACTGAGATGAAGTACAGCGAGCACCTATATGCTGTGACAGGCAGGAAGTCAAAAAAAAGATCTCTTCCTTCAAAGATTTTTTGACCTACCACAGGCTTTAAACAAGTATAAATTATTTCTCCTTTGTTGTCCAGTTATCCTTTCACCTGCAAACATTACAAAATGTTTCCATATCTCCTGCTGCTGTCCTAGATTATGACAAGCCACTGTCATATGCAAGGTTAGGATCTTTGCGTACCAGTAATACTGCAACTGCCTTTCACATGTGTTCACGGGCTGGAATTCAAACCCTAGAGACAACAACTGAACAGATTGTTTTCTTGCCCAATGCCTTTTCATTTTCAGTCTGAAATGCAAGAAAACTGCTGCTGCTCATAATCCAATGGACACGAATTACTAAGTGTAAAGGAAAACTTGAAAAGAATGTTTGGCATCATGAAATTGCTCTGGGTAGCTCTGCTAGTGAGCTTCACTGCCATGAGAAAGCAGAAAGGGATGAGGTTCACTGCCAAGTACTAATAAATGTTTGTTACTTGGGTCATTTTGATTTGGCCACAGTACAGCTGAGGCAGCTTAAAGTGAAAGAGACATTCATCTGAACCTAATCCAAGCCTTTTTTGAAGTCAGTAAGTTTTTTTTCTTTTGACTTCATTGATTCTCAATCAAATAGATATAAGTGGTAGTGTGCCTGTTTGCTTGCTTTTGAACTGTGGGTCAACACTTGATTTCATTGAATTCCATTTAGAGGAAGTTTTTCACTCCAGTCAGTACAGTATTTCACCTATAACATTTAATATGAAATCAAACCCCTCCATCTTCCCATGGCCTGAGGCTATTGCAATGTGAGTATGCAGCAAAGATATTCAGGACTGTATATATTTAAATATTGTCACATTTATATTCTCACCTTGATGTGATCAGACATTTCAAGCAAAGTTTATGTGCAGTTGCTGGACAGCAGGTGGACAGCCCTATAAATGAAGCAAAATTGGTGAACTACAGATTTTAGTCAGTAGCAAAAATGTTTGATAAGGTGACCTTTTAAATTAACCTGCTTTTAAGATGTAATCATTCTAAACAGACAGATACAAAGAAGGTTATTAGCAACCGGCAAGATGAAAATACAGCCCATCAATCAGGTTTGATGATTACCAGATCAAAAAAGGTCAATTTCCACACTGGTCAATCACGGATGTCTTTTGTTTTAGCAGGAACAATCATTTAATCAACAGCACTCAGCTTCAAGAGTTAAATTCTGTACTAGCAGAATGTGGCTTACTTGCTCCTTCAACCGCAATTCATAGCACAAGGCGGTTACCTTTAATTTTCTGGTATTCCTTTACCTGGTCATTAAAGCTTGTTCTAAAGAATAAATTTCATAGTTTCTGTTTGCATGCTATGTAATCTGGTGAAGCCAAAAATGATCACACAGAAATAGTTCAGAGTTCAAGGAAAATAAATTTGGTTAATTACCTACCCAATCAGGCACTCTCTTTAAACATACAACACTCCCTTTAGCAATAAGTAAGTCACTTAAAATAGGTCTTAGGTAACTGTACAATGTGGATAATTGATGCATATGGGAAAAGGTCACAATAGAGAGGCTACTAAAAAGTAATATACATCTTGATTTTTTCCCCTATAATACCTCTGTATGTGACAGGGTTTCTTCTATTGTAAATGAGGACTATTAACTTATTTTTTATACATCATGTCCCTCACTTATTTGCTTTGTGTTAGCATAGCACTCCATAGAAATATTTTACAAATCCTGGGCCAACATTTAAGCAGAGAGAAACAAAAAGTCATTCCTTAACTGCTTTTGTAGAGATGTGGAGGACACAAGACAAGCTAATCCTAAACAATTTCCCTTCATAAGGAGACAGCCTTATCAAATGAGAATTCATTTCATTTTATATTAGCCCCACAATGTATTTTTTATCCTTATATTAAGTATAGTGATTTCAGTGTGTAGACAGACTCACATCCGTGTAAGCTTCCACCAGAAAAAGCAGCAAATATTCACTGCAGTACAAGAAGGAAGCTTCTCCTTTTCATACCAATTTCAATTATTTAAATCTCTAAGACAGAAGCTGACAGTGTTAAGACAACAATTCGACTGCATGGTCTGCCATCAGAAGGCAAAAGTCTATAAGTGTATAAGTAAATAAACAAGCAAATAAAGGAAAGAAAAAGAAGAAATAATTTCCTGTGACATAACATAAACCTGTAAAAAGGTTTACATGTAGCATTGCTTTTTACTTATTGCTGGCCTCTAAGCATGACAGATGTTCTTGGTGTCCCTAGTAAGATCAAAAAATATATATTGTTATATAAACTCTTGTATGTCTAGAAATATTTTAAAAGAGAGATCAACCTGTTTTTTTTGAAGAAAAGCAAGTGTGAAATCGCAGGTGACCTTTGTGGACTGTTCTTTGCTACCAGGTGATTTCATAGGCATCAGACACAGGACTAAATGACACCAAGACAATTGTTCAGAAATAATTTGTGACACAAAAATCAAATGTTTATTTGTTTCCACAAGCATCCACAACAATATATTGGTCACTCTATGTGCACTATCTCTATCCCTAAAAATTTTAAATTAGAACAACTTGAAATGTTTTAATTATATCTTAAAGAATACTTTTAAAATATATTTTCAATACTTTTTAATACTTTCATCCTGTGTTTTCCCTCTATCCCTACTGTGTAATTTCTTTTTAAAAGAATTTTCTGCAAAAGGCTGAGAAAAGAGGCTGAGAAAGAAAAATAAAGGAGGAAAAAAAGCAGGAGAACTGCAAAGGAGGGGATTGTCCTTCTTAACAACCCTGTTCCGCCGTGAAAGTTGACCAAAATAATATAATTCTTGCTGAAAACATATTTTATTTTTAATATGTTCCATTGCAAAAAACGCTTTTTCAACTTTATTTTATCTTCTTCTGGCTGTCTATATAAGGAGAAAACAAGTTATCTGTAAAGATAATCATTTTGTTGATTTGTTCCTTGTCTGATTTTTCCATAAAGCGCACTGAGCATTGGCAGGAGTTAAGAGACATAGTGCCATTCCTCATTCCCTGGTCAGGCTGTGAAGATACCTATGTGAATGGTATTCAAAGCATTGCTGATATGCATGTTATCTGCCTAGGATTTAGTTTCTGCTTTTTGGCAGAAATCTTGATGCTAACCTTTAGGTATTGAGTTTTTCATAGCTTGAATGTTGCAATTCTCCTTATTCTGCTGCAAAAATAAATTCTGCTGCAAAAATAAATTCTAATGCAAACTCTAGTTGCACCATGGCCTGTGGGATGAACATACTGCTTACATTTTGTGTTTTTTGCACTAGTCAAATGGATGGTGTGTGAGTTTGAAAGACTCTTTGATGTCAGAGCTACTCTACTCTTTCCCTTGTGTAAGCTACTTTTGAGATTTCCAGATGAAAAGTGCTATAAAAGTTCTAAATGGTGTTGCTATTATTATTTATTATATATTAAGTAGAGTATACTGCACATTACTTTTTTATGTTTATGCTCTGAAAAGGGTAATGTATAGATAACTCATCTTTAAAAATTTAGGTATCTGAATCTTCTCTGCACTCTACCATCTATTTCCCTTATTGAAGCTAAAGGAGAGTTTTATATGAGCAAAAAGAGAGAGAAGATGGCAAATTCATTTCACTATTGTATTTATTGAATAAGGCTTGTTTCTCTGTCCATTTTTTATTTTTTACCCTTCTCCAGCTGTAACTGTTTGCTCCTTTTTTGCATAACCTCTGTGCTGGTCATTAATGGTGCACATCACTGGCCTGTACTAAGCTTGATAGCTCCATTTACTTTATTATACTGAGCCAGCTCCATAAAAATCTCAAAAATTTAAAATTTCAGATAATTGCTTCTCATTAGCATTAGTCTATAAACAGTTTATTGATTCACTGATACTGAATAAATATAAGTAATAGTTCATCTGTTTACTGGATCAAAGGAAATAACTTACATAACAATAAACACACTCCAAACTATGAAAAGCAAGATGCATTGCAAGAAAAAAGTAAAAGTTTCAGACTTAACTTCTCATCGTTGCTTTCATATTTTTATCTTCATTTCTAGAGATTTGACAAATTTGCTTCTAGTTTAAAATCCAATGAAAAAAACTTCCAGGATAATTATAGAATATGTTAAGGCTTTGTACAAAAGCAAATCTTCACCTTTGATATGGTATCTGACCACAAATATAATATTAATTGTAGTATTAACTGCTGTAGTGTTGGTAGTCTGGTAGATGATTGGGATTATATAGAATCAAAGGGCTAAAAAATTATATAATTATGTGTAATCTTAGATTTAAGAAATTTACCATAGTCAGTGTCCACCATAAGGTCTGTTATATGTGGAAGTTTTATATTCAAAGAAAGTACAAGTCCAAAATTTTCAAGAAAATAATGTATTGCAAACTGTTTCTTACAAGCAGCCGAAACACTAGCCACACATAGAAACCTGGCAAAAATTCTGCTTTTAATTCCAGGGCTTGAAATTCCATCAGGCATCATGTAAAAGTAGATTTGGAGGTAATAAAATGCGAGAGAATTTAGCAAACTGAAAGCAAATTGGATCCCTCAGTTTAGTCTCCTAACTTCAGTTGGAGGCACCTAGGTGATATGCTTTTCAAAAATGCTGAGCCTCCCTGAAGGCCAAAGGAATACTCACATTTAATGGGCAAGTTTCAGCTTTGCTTTCTTTAATGTCTAGAAAATAGTATTGCAGCATCTATGTGGAATGCAGGCAGAATTACTCAAGTGTATTTTTTAAATGCCTTATATAATAGGAATATGAAATTGTTCCACACATGAACTGTTTAAAACATCTGCAGTAAGTGCCTGAAATCATTTCATCTGGTACAATGAAGTTTTAACTACTTTTTTAAATTTAGAAAAATATATGCAATTAAAGTGCAATTACGGAAAAATGAATATGCCAGTGCAATTAAAATACATAAAATGTATAAATCTGTCCACAACTCTTTGTAATTTATTTGTCTGCTTCTACACTCTAAAGTCTTTTCTCTACATAAATTTTTCTTGCTTGTATTTAGGAAGCTTAAGAGGGAGAAGTGTTCCTCTATGACGGAATCATTTAATCTTTCCCAAAATAGTTATATTAACATTTATTTCAAAATCAAATTATACTTAACACCAAGAAAATATAAATGCATCAAAATGTGGAAGTAGCAGACATGCTAGCTAAAGTTCAGTTAAATCTAGGAAAAAATTACTTGGCTCTACTAAGTAGAAGGAGAAGGCACTCAAGTTTCTGTTTCCATATGAGAATATGAAAAGTCCTGGAGAAAAGAAAAATAAGATTGAACAGGCTAGAGACAGACAAATTAGTGTACTGTTGCAAAACATTAAATCAGCCATGCCCCTTCACCTTTACTCATAAGACCAGACATTCAGGGAAACTGAAACGCAAATTTATGACTAAAGGAAATACATTCTCACTCCAGTAGCATTGGGAGATCATTGCCTCAAGGTATTGCTGCAGCTAAGAGCTTATCAGGAGTGAAAACAGGATTTAACATTTACATGGATAAGAAGAATATACAAATGTATAATACTCAGGATTAAACGTTTGACCCTGAGCCAGTGGAACTGGATGGAATATCTGTGATTTCAATGGTGTGAGATCAAGACTAAAAAGAAGAGATTTTTGGAAAGGATATAAAACGATCTTGCTTCAGAGTGTAAGAAAGACTTTCACAAAACAGAGATTATAAAAAAGACTTTCTGGTAAGGACACTCCCATAACTTATTGTGGGAGATTTCTCCTCCTATTTGTAACAACTTGAGGAAGAATTACTCTTGGTCTATTTTTCTTTGAAAGTGAGCCTAAAAGTTCTTTATAAAACCTTAACAACATGTATTAGTCACGTAATAGAGCCAGATCAGTTAATATTTAAATATAGTTAGAAATAAAAGCTAGAGTCTGTTGAGGAAAAAAAAAGTGCTTTCTCTTAGTATGTTTTAAGAAGCACTGTAAATTCGTTCAAATCCAACAGAGAGAAATTATTTTTTGCAATGAACTCTTCTATGTCTTGCAGACAACATTCAGCATGGTTTTTTGCAGTTGCTATAGTAATTACTCTCATTTTTATTGAGTAACAGAATTAATAGTGCATGGTCAGATGAAATTTGCAAAAATGACTAGAGTGTAACTCTATAGCTCAGCAGTGTCACCTGCCCCTTTATTGGAGGCTCAACTAATATTGGCACTACTATAGACTGGTAAATATTGGTTTCACTTCAGAAAACTTTAAACTGGTTTTCATTTTGTTTTGTATCCACTATGTCTCCATATTGCACCTCCAATGATCTACAAATGCTATAAACAATGAATCATAAATATCATATTGTTCAATAAAAATAAAGAGGATATTCTTTTTTTTGGTACTATGTTAGCTTGACACTCTTGAGAAATGATGGAACAATAGAAGTATAATATACACTTGAACATACAATTTCACAACAGAAATTGTTATTTCTAGATTCATTCTAAAATGAATAGGAAAATTGCTATCAACTATTATTTCAAGAAGTCAGAATTACAGCAAAGCACTGGTTGGGGAAAGTGCATTTATATAGAGAAAGCAATTTTTAAAAAGTAAAGGACATAAATGAGAGTTTTACTGATCAAGCACATATTTCGATTTACTTAGGCTTTTGACATTTATGTGTAATGAATGTACACTTTGCATGTTCACTTGAGGTTAGCTTCTGATAAATATGGAGGACCTTGACTGAATTATTCTAAAGTAAAAGTTTTAGTCTAAAATTAAGGATGTATCTAACTCCTAAAGAAATTTATATAGAAATTTTTAAGTGACAGATTTAGTCTTTAAACTTACTGAGCATTTGGAAATATGAAATTTGCCTAGAAATATTAACAGCTGACTGCCAAGTGAGTATTAAAGCAACTTTGGAAATGAAAAATACATACACATATATATATATTTAAATATTTATATATTTTATTAAAAATATGTAATATGTTAGATGATACATTCAGAAGATGTTTTCTGATATATAAAAATAAAAGGTTACTAACTTGTTTGCGAGTAAGACAGGAGACCGACTGTTCTTTGAATTAATCACAAGCAAATGCATCCGATAGCAGAAAATACACTTCAGTTTCCTCAAAGAAAGGATGTAGTAATTTACAGTCTAAGGTATGAACATAATTGTTAGTACTACATTGACTTTTGTTCCTGCAGCCTAGGGCAACAGAAGATTTCTCCCAAATATCCATGTGGATGAGTCTTTTTTTTTTATGGTTTAAATGTTTTCAGTATGGTTACTGGTGGTTGTAACCATACAGTCCTTTATTTTACTCTCATTATGGGAAAAATGTCAATTTTTTTCCGTCATAGCTGAATAGACATAGTCAAGTACACAGTCTCTGGAAGGCCTTAAGGATATTAAAGTCGATATTGGGAATATTCTCTTTTCATACCAGAAGCTGAGCTGAGGTATTTCAGACCCACTAACGAAAGTTAAAGAAACTGCATCTTTCATCTTCCTAATTTAGGTGAGTTTAGGGACAAATTGGATGGTGGATTACATAAAGAAAGTCAATAACGGTTGCAGTTTTTTTTTTTTTTTTTTTTTTTTTGGTCTGGAATTATTTATATGTAATGGTCGTCGACATTTCTTCTCAAGGCAGCTTCTCTGAGACAATAGGATGATTTACATTTGTTTCTGTGAACTTTAGACAAACCTTTGTCATAGATTAACCAAATTTCAATTCCTGGAATATCATTAAGATTCCAGACAATTGACAAGGCTTCTTCCATACAAAAAACAAACAAACAAACAAACAAAAACTCACCACATTTCAAGCATCATTGATTTTTAAATACATAAAAGGATTGATATGAGGAACTTTAAAATTTCCTTTTACTTCCCTTTACTTTTAACACAATCTGCTCTATTAACATGGCATTTTAGGCAGCAAATGTTTAGGCAGCTCTTACACTTACCATAAAGAATAGGCACCATGTCATCATAAATAACACACAAAAAAAATGAACTGCATAATAACTAACAATGAATGAGTGGTTTATTGTCAGGTTCATCTTATGATAGTGAGCTAACAGTGGATATATATAACAAAACTAAACTAAATTTAAGGAAAAAAAGAAAAGAAAAAAAAAGAAAGCAAAGGAAAGGATTGCTTTTAATATCCACTTCATGCATTTTTTTCTACAAAATTTTGTCATAGGATTCTTCTCTTCACATGAGCACTATGCCATAGAAATATTCTCATTTTCCAAGCAATCACATTAATATAGGGTACATGAGAGGTATGGGAGACTATTCTCAGCAATTAATATGTTTTGTTTTATCTAAGAGAGAGACTACATGAGTCAGGTGTTTTTTTGAAGAAGGAAAAAGTATTATTTATATTGACGCATGTCAAAATCTGTATCCTGGTGACTGTTTATACTGATAAACCATCACATCTGCAGTCTAGATCTTTATTCCTACTATCTGAGCTTTTAGTAACAGAAAGATGAAATTCAGACATACACCGCAACATTATTGCACATTTCTAATTCTTAAACCTTCCAATTTTCACTTGAGGACTCTTTTTCTTTTCTTTTCTTTTCTTTTCTTTTCTTTTCTTTTCTTTTCTTTTCTTTTCTTTTCTTTTCTTTTCTTTTCTTTTCTTTTCTTTTCTTTTCNTTTTCTTTTCTTTTCTTTTCTTTTCTTTTCTTTTCTTTTCTTTTCTTTTCTTTTCTTTTCTTTTCTTTTCTTTTCTTTTCTTTTCTTTTCTTTTCTTTTTCTTTTTCTTTTTCTTTTTCTTTTTCTTTTTCTTTTCTTTTTTTCTTCATGGCCTTTCTTATCGGTTCTCCAGACCTTCTATCAATTGCTTTGGCAAGGAGAAATAGGTCAGGATTTTTGATGCTGCCCTGTTTCTAGGCAGTCCCTGCACTTTGCATAATTGAAAATAGGTGACACTTTAGGCTGCCCTAGATCATACAAAAAGGCATTTACAGGTCTTGGATATCACAAGGTCAAAGAAGCAGACACAAAAAAGATTTTGTTCTCTTCCCATTTTTTGTCTACACTGAGCATAAATTGAAGGTAGCTGAGGCTTAGGCTGAGTATGAATTGAAAGTATCCATCAAGATTCACACTCATAGTGGGGCGATATAGATCTCAGAGGACTTGAGGAGATCATTCTTTAGGTTTATTATCATATATACAATGGTTTATAGACCAGAAAGCAGTATTGATCTCCTAAATGCCACTGTCTATGGCAAAGATAGTAAATATTTGCAAAGTGATGAATTTAAGATTAATGCCCCAGGAATTCTTTTTTTTTAAGAGATATTTTGAGCGAACCAGAACCTTTGAAGGACTCTGTCATTTTCTAGTAAATCCTGCCTTGAATGCAAGTGCAAAATAGCATCATAGAGGCTTTGCATTCTCCATGGAGGCTAAGGATTTTCACCTGAGGCTCTTCCCTGGGATCTAATCCCTGTACTTCTTTCTTCCTAAAATAATAATTTAGCTCTGTTCTCTTCTGCATTTCTGTCTGTTGACTATGTCAAATGATATTCTAAAGTACTGACCTACCCTCCGCCCCGGGAAAACATAAGGTCTCATTCTTATTAATCCAGAGAGTCATTTATCATACTGTTAGTTTGAATGCAGTTATGAAAGTGAGATAAAAGTTCTATTTGTGTGTGTATATATATATATATAAATGGATATACACACACACGAGTATTTTAGTTGTATTTTTATGTATTTTAAATTAATCATTCTGATGATGCTTATGATGCTGCATACTATTTGGAAGAAAAAAAAGCAATCTATTCAAAGTAAAGACATCTTTAAGTTTTCTTTATTCTCCCTTAAAAATATATTTTTTAACTTTCACTCAACTTCAGTGGTAGTCAAGGTATCTGACACTGTTTTCAGCTAAATTTGTTCTTGATATAAAATGCCGAACTTAGATCCACACTGGAGGTAGATGTCTTATATTGTCTATTTGATGTCTTGTATGATGGGACATTTCAAAATAGAATATATATGGGCACAACATAATAGATACAAACTGAGAAATTTATCTTAGTGCAAACAGATAGAAAACATCAAAAGTGGAATACAAATATTTTATTTACTTTTGAGTTGCTGATTCAAATCTCAAGTTCTCAATTCAAATAATCTTCCAACTTTTCTTCAGAGTAACTTTTAAATAGCTCAATTTGAAAGCACTTGTTGGAGCTTCTTACCATTATTTTTATCTTTGTCAGGGATAATGGGGGAACTCCTGACTCCTACTACAGTGTTTTAGTGGATTTACAAGTCAATCAAATGATACATATTATTTATTGTCTGTTTGCTTTAATAGTGTTTGTAAAATATAAAGCGTTCCTTCTTACTGAATTCAAATAACATATTATAAACTGAAGGTAGAGTTTTTAATAGGAATTTCAATCCTTTTTATGTATTCATCACTTTCATGATTCTTGAAAATTCTGGTTTATTTATCAGCTGAAAATGGACAAGTGTTTTTAAATGTGGGCAAGTATAGAAGGCCCTATATCAGGCTGCCCAGGGAAGTGGTGGAATCACCATCCCTGGAAATGTTCAAGGAATGTGTAGATGAGATACTTAGGGACATGGTTTACATGGTGGTGATGGGTTTAGAGTTGGACTTGATCTTGAAGGACTTTTCCAACCACAATGGATTCTATAGCAATTGCATTCACATGGATTAAAAATATATATATATATTTTCTGTTTTCTACTCTCCTTTTGCATCATTTTATACTTCTTCCTTGCAGAACTCAATGGGTAAGGCATTTGATACTGCTTTTAATGGGGCTGGATACAGGTCTGAAAATGTATTTCTTCATAAATGGTAAAAGATAGAGGACTTGATCCAACTTTCATTAAAGAGGCCTTCTAATTTAACTGGATTTTGGAGCATGCCTTAAATGAACTATACATTTCTAATTCACTCAGGAATTTAATTCCCAAACTCCCTCACAATATTATAACACATCCTGAGACATGACCTCATCCATATAATGATAATTGGTCAATGCGTTTCAGTAATGGCTATAAAGGCAAAAAGCCAAAGAGGGCAGGAGGGCGGGAGTTTCTCATCTGTTATTTTTGTCAATCCAGGCATAATGTGAGCCTTGTACAACTTACAAAGCAATACTTAGGAACGCTGCCTAAGTTGCTTAAGATGAACTCTGCTCTCTGCGAGAGGCAGACAACTCTTATTGAGATCAATAAGTGTAAGTGATGCCCGTCTGAATTTAAAATTTCTCCTAGACAATATTGTTTTGTAGTGGTTCTTTTCCTGTGAACCCTATCTCAAATTCTTTCCTTTCCAACTGACTGAATGAGATGATTTTTTCGTTAGCACTTCAGTATCCTTACTTCAATTCCTCAATCAAATGTTTTAGATCATGAGCCTTTCAGGCTGCAGGCTCTTCAGGGCAAGTGTAGTCTAGTATTATTTATTTAGAACACAGTGATGTAGTCTTCCTAAAGACCCAGAGATTATGTATTCAAAATGTTAATTAATAGGCCAATAAAACTAAGATGACTGTCAGCAAAATACGGCTTGGGCTAAGAACCGGATACCTATACCTAGTTCACAGAAACCTCCATTGTACTCTGATGTACCCAGAATAAAAAAATCACAGACTTCTGCACTGATGGAGACTGACTATTGAAATAAATATCTAAGAGAATATTTGTGCCTTCAGGTTAAATGTCTCCCTAGAAATTATGACTTAGTCAAATGGAAATTATTGTGTTCAGTCCTTTTTAAAAAGTAGAATTTAAACTTTCATTGTAACACACCAGTTGCTGGTTCATAAGATTCACCTTACAGACTAAGTCTGAATTGTCACTCAAATTTGCCAAAATATTTGTTTTGAATAATTTATCTAATTATCTATTTAATGTTGACGGATTTGTTTGAATAAATTATTTGTTTATATATATGTATATCAACACACATATATATGTATCATTTTTGAACAGTTAGGTTCTGCTTTTATTTAAATCACTTTCACAAATACTAGCCCACACTATCATACACAATCAGAAATGTAATACCATTTTGTCGATTGTTGCTGTTAAAACAGAAGAGAATCACTAATGATTCAACGTGATTTCCGTTTTATTCATTATAGTTTTTAAATCAGCTTTATTTTGGGAAACAACTGGTTCAGTAAATATAACAATAAATAATTTACTTTGAAATATAAAGCCTTTTACCATATTGATAATGAGTTCCAATTCACTGTAGTGAATTGCACGAGCCCTACATGTACTTTGGTATTCAGATATAAACAGATTCTTTTCTTTGAAACAATAGGACTTCTTCAACTATGAACTGTTTCAGTTAATTCAATCTTTTCATAAAATTCTAAATTTATCTGTCCCAATTTTTCTAATGTGCTTCATACCTAGGAGAGATAACTAAATTTTACCCTGGAACCCAGCAACACAAATTCACCTCTATTTTTGAAATAAATTTATTTCAGAAGCAATGGATCATGGAGATGAAGACAAAAAGTTAGAAGTTTTGATGCCTGTTTTTGGAAGGGGTCACTACGAGACATAGTTTGACCTAAGTTTCATATGAAACGATGGACACTAAAACTAAAGATTACATTTTCTAAGTGTAAAGTAATTAACAAACATCTTAATGAGAAACAAAACATTTTTTTCCTAAAATTAATAGAGCAAGTCCCCCTTTCTTCATAATATTATGCAGCTGACATGCAGATGTCAATGTTTCATCCACTCTTGAAAGTGCATTATATATTCTGACAGTACTTAACAAAATAAAGGAGCATTCAAAGAGATAAAACTCTTAGATTGATAGGAACAGAGAAAAGACAATAAGGTGGAAATTACAGTAGTATTCAAAATACTTAATCATCTAGGAAAAATAAATAAAATCAGCTCATCTAATGACATGATGTGATAGTCTATAACACTGAAAGGTAACCCTTCCAAATGAATAATAAGGAATTACATTTACACACAGTACATCATTAGATGGAAAAAAAAAAAAGAATAATTCTACAAGTTATCTTTTAGCATTCAAAAACAGAATATGTATGGTTGCAATAGAAAAATATCACAAACTAAATGTAAATTAAGGATATAAGCACTCTAAACACAGAAAAGTTTGCGAAAAAATATTCCCCATTATCTTTGACCACAATTGTACATTCTTGTTTCTTCACTATATGGTATTAGTCATTGATGGAAAATAAAGGAAGGGACTGAACTAGACAGTTCCCTTGCTGGCCTGCAATAAGTTGTTATGTAAGAGCCTCTACTGAATGAAAATTAACTGCACTGATCTCGCTAGAGTTAGGAACATGTTTGCCTACATATGCTTCACGTCCAAAAGTTCCTGCAAATGCCCCTCTCCTTCTCCGCACATTTTGCATTTGCCGAATTATTCACTAGAAGACCACTTGAAATTTTCCATGATAAGCATTTCATTTTCCTTAAAATTAAGCATCATTTATCTTAAAGAAGGATCTCCAAAAAGAGACATAGAGAGAGAAGGAAAATAAATTATTCATAGGATGGGAACAAGATGAGATAGTTGTCCCTTTTGTAAGTAACACTGACATCAAGTTTTCCTGTGGTTTCTCTCATTTCTGTAGTCAGTGTGAACTCAGGTCAGGTCAGGCTGAAATTTCCCGACAGCTCAGCCAATTAGGATAATTCTGATGGTGTATACACATGGCTACTGCTAGTATAAAATACCCTGCAAGTCAGCATGCTAAAAAGTAATTGGTGGCAGGATTCCAGAAAGAATTAAATTCACTGAATAGCTGTTAATAAGGTTTTTACTCAGGGGTACATCTTCTTGCTCATTTTCCATGTTAGCAACTCTAACAACAGAATGCTCCCTCATGAATTAGTGAAATAGACTAGATAAAACAATATAAATGGAACATATAAAGATTTCTATTAAATGATACCAAGCTTAAAGACTTTCCCTAATGCCCTCATCCATTATTACAGAGCACTTTAGATACACAAAGAATGCAATGGCTGTGCTGAATAGCATAAGAAATACATATGTGTTTTCATTTGTACAAGTATAGAAAGGCATACATGAGAGAAGGAAGCTCTTGTTACCCCTGTAAACAGAGTCAAAAAAGGAGTCTATATTTTGAGGAAGCAATCGTGGACTTTTGGAGCAGTAAGAAATTACCAAGGAGCCTGTTCCCCAACAGTAGCATGTGCAAGTAGCTGGTCAGAGTAGAAAACATGTCATGAGTGTACATGAAGAGTACAGTGTCTGGAGCAAGTCTCCATGATCCAGAATTCTTCTCTTCATACTAAAGCTTACTCTTGGCTACTTATCTCATCCCACCCTCATCCTGACATTGCAAGCAGCTGACAGCATTCTTGAATATTTTGTGGTTAAAACAAACAAAGAACAAATGATGCTGCATTTTTATATATTTGTGAAAGCATCATATTTTTCTGGTTCCACTACAATCAGAAAGTACCTACAGATGGAGTAGACTAATATGGTAAACTCAAATAAGAACAACTTTGGTCCAGATTGCTTTGACAAAATTTTTGACACCAGCTATTGGCCCTGTCTTCTGTAAAGCTTGAGTCAGTTCCCAATGAAAATGTGTAAAAGGGTATCTGGGAGGAATATGTCAGCAAGTACTTAGAGGTAATCCTCACATCTTTCCTCCAGTAATTCTTTTGGTGGTACCCTATACTGTCAAAGTAGAGATGAAAAAATTGCCTCCTTCAAGTTCATGAGATTGATTTCTTTTACAGACTGTGTTGTAAAGGATTTATGTAAAATGAAATGTGTATCATAAAAAATAAAACATACAGTAATGCTGAATAAAGAAGTGAAATAGTTATTTCTATTGATGGTAGGAATTTTTCTTGAGTAAGGACAGAAATATTACATGAATGCTATCTAATCTGTTGTTGGAAATGTAAATATTATGTGGTATTATTCTTTAATGTTTCACATTATTAAGAGTTTACTTAGTCTAAGCTAATCTAAACATATTCCAGAATATTAATTTTTATACTATGGATGATTCAAGAATAGCTGTCCTATATTTTCTTTTAGAACATACATGCTTTATATTGTAAGAAGAGATATAGTGACAAAGAAATCTCGCTTTTAAAAAAAAAAAGATTTCAAACGTAATAGGAAATTGCATTCATACATGATTCATCATTAGACATAGTTACTTACTATACTTATCATCAGTTACTTTAGAAGTTTTACCAAAATATGAATTAGTTGTGGCTCAAATACTGAAAAATAAACCTAGTATAAATCACTTTGAAATGTGTTAGTCTCTTTCTCCTTGTGACTCTTTCTATGAATTGGTCATTTCAGGACAGTCACAGAATCTGATGTTGGGCTTTTAGGTAGATCAGTCGGTTCATTATAGAGAGGGAATTTGGGAAAGAAGAAGATCTTTTTGTAATGTTGGGGGAAATGGAGAAAAGAAATGTTTGCAGATTTCCTTTCCATTTGAGAAATGCTGTCTATTTACTGAAATACTACGGAATCGAGAGCAGAGGGGAAAAATAATTGTGCACTGAGTAATGTTCTGTTTCTACCTTTTTTTTTTTTTTACTCTGATTTGCAATTAAAGGAACTTTCACTATGTCTTTGTGGATAGAAACATGAAAAAGAAGAAGAATGTTTTAAATTAATTTCAAATATCCTACTTCTTAACTACAGAATCAATCTTTAGCTTTTCAACCTGTTACAGTTCCACTTTGTATAATTATTTAACAGGCACTAAGCTGTATCATTCTATGGGTCATAGTAGGATGTGAAAGAATCAGGATGTGTTTACATGGCCTTCTGAAAGAAGCCTTCTGACTTCATCTGTGCAAGAAAAAGATATTTGAAGAATTGCAAAACTTGAACATGGATCTCACAAATGACAGTCATGAAGACAACTCTGTTGACTGCTCAGCCTTATTTCTCTTGATTTTGAGCAAAAATTCAGCATCTATATGTTTAAATATAAGTGAAAATTAAAATAAACTTTCCCTAGTGAAATTTCCATCAAAACTACATGTTTCAGACCAAAACTGCAATTGCAGCATGGCCTTTAGTATCTATTTCACAGGTATATGAAACACAAAATAACTGTAATTTGTACACAAGTCAGCATATCCTTTGCTAGTTTTGCTAGATTTTGTTTGTTCATTTGTATGTTTTGTTTTTATCGCCCTGTCATTTACTAGAAAGAATTGAATATTTTTTTCTTACATTCTGCAAGACCTTTCCTGTAGTCTACCTGATAGCAACCAAACAGCAACACAACCACTAGGTTTCTACTCCTGCCAATGGTTTCTTGACATCACCTTCTGCAAATCACTTCTTTGTCCTTTGCCATCAGTAGCACTAATTTGATGCATTGAATCCTTCATTTGCTGTCTTTTATAACTGTGGGAAAACTAAATAGGCTATTTTCTCCACTTCTGTAGCATTTAGTAGATTTCAGTAAAAAAATGCTGACTAACTCATCTTAAACTTACAGTTTTGCCATTCTTGAATGGCAGATCTTTGGCTGATGCGTGATGCATAGGTGATTAGCTCAAACGTGCCATTCAACTCTGTTCTGCCATTACTGGTTTGGCTTTGGAAAAGAATTCAAAAATCAGCACGAGAGCAAGGGGCTGTTCTTTCTGTATTATTTGACACAATTTTTAGAAGTAAACACTTTGGTATAAGTTCATGTATTAACAGAATTTAAATGATTTTTTTTTCAGTTAACCTTGTTAACTGAATTTTGTTTTTTTCTTTGTTTCAGAAAAGTGAATAGAGTCCTGTAGAAAGAATAGTTGATGGCTAAAACACTTGATATTGTTTGACTTGTAGTGTATTTGCAAACTCTTTTGCTTCATAAATAGCAAATTCTTCATATATTCTTTGTATACCGTCTTTTATGATTTGAGACGTACCTTTTCTCTGTTGGATACTCTCAGTTAATTTTAGCTTTAGTTGAAAACCTATAGAATCAGTTAGAAGAGAATCTAACCTCCTTTTCTGCCTTTTTTAGAGGATGTGGATCACAAAAATGATAAGGCTGGGATTTCACCTTAAATATCCTACTCTTTTTCCATTCCATTTCCTTTTTGTTCTCTGTCTTTTTACACAGTGATTTTGATTCTTTTTTTGCTTATTCAGTCTTTAAAAGAAATCATTTAAATTTAATCAGTGGAAAGTAAATCCAGAATGTGGACTAATATAGCCTTATTTTCATAATATATATCTTCCATTTAAAAAAAAAAAAAAAAAAAAAAAACATTTTGAGCAGAACTCACAGTTTTTCATGTGTTTCAAATATCCATCCAGACAGCTTACAAGCATCATGCACTATGCCTTAAATTGTGAAGTAAGAGTGATTATTTCTACATTCTTCTTTCATTATTACCTTAAGGTAAAAGCAAAATGTAAGCAGAAGACTGTCATTCCTATTTTGAAGCTTGCAGCCCACAGCAGAGCATGAAAAGACTCTTGAGCTCCTGCCAACTCTTGGCCACTCTACAGAAGGAAAATCATTACAGACAAGAATGGACTACTCCTTAATGCAGAATATGTCATTCAGACTAGCTGCTTCATACAAGCAGGAGTGGGCAAACATTGTCCTTGATGAATGGCATAGTTTTCAGTCAGATGATGTCAGTTTTTATAAAGTTGTTATGGACCAGTAGATGGTGCTGCTGGAGATGGCTGTCTTGTGCTTTTCTTCTGACTAAATATAACCACACATTATAACTGAATATATACACCTATTGTCATCTATAGTATGAGCCTTTTCGAAATATGAGGATGTTCTTTCTATATAATTCTGTATCTGTGACAGAATTATTTTCTTAAATATATCTTAGAGACTTTAACTATACAAGCAACCTGATATTATGTGGTGGCGGAAAAAACAGTATTCACAAGACTAGCTTGGAAGAGAAATACATGAGTAAGAATAAGTGATGTGCTCCTGTTAGGAGACTGTTTCCATACTGTTTGCATAGAGTAACTTATAACCACCATAATTGGAAATGTCAGACTCTCAGAGGGTGATGTGAGATAAAGGGATCTTGTGCTTCTAAATACTCATTATAAGTCTTCTCTAGATAGGCAAAACAGAAATGAAATGTCTCAAGACATGGACAAACATTTATAAATTTGAGTAGAAATTAACAATTACCTTTAGGGGGAAAAAAAAAAAAAAAAAGGTAAAAGTTAAAAAAGAAAAAGAGGAGGAAATCATGGAAAAGAGAACAAAGACCAGCATACAAACATTATAGAAGTATAAAAGATTAAGAGAGTCATTGCTTTTTCTTGACTGATGCTTGGAAGAATTATAAGCCTTTCTCCTTTCAGTGCTACTGTCTGACCCAGTCTCCTTGATGAACAGAGCTTTGTCAGTATCTCCACGCAAGGCATCTGGTATCCAGGTACAGAACTTCTGGCACAAGACTTTCAATGAAAGTCTGAACTACCTTTGTCTCAAGGTTGCTATATTAGCTTTTTCCTTTTCTGCAACATCAGATGAAACAAAACAAAACAAAAAAGAAAAAAAATCAAGCCTATCAGTAATTGACAGAAACTCTATGCTCAGGCTCTTCACACAGTTTCTGATTTTGGTGCTGTCTGCTCTGAAAATCCTTTCTCTCTTAGAAAAGAGTACAACAAGCTGTCAACAAAATGGTGAGTCAGGATGTCCTATTACAACACTCCAAAATAATATATTTTCAAAAATTGCCATGAAGCCAAACCAGGCAATTTTTAAATAAGGAGAAATACCAATAAAGTTCAACCAGTAATAGTCTGTAATTTATATTTTAAAATTAAAGATTCCTTCCAATTTTCAGTTGCTTTTTATTTTTAAGAAAATTGTGCTATTTGGTTTACCTTTGGTCTTTCTTGGTCTGCTAGAAAGTGTTCTTATTTGGTAGTCTTTTATACAACTTGGTAACTTTTCTCCAAAAGGTAAATGAATCTACCAATTCATTTTATACAGCCCACTGAACAACTACTAAATAATGACAGATTTTGTCATGCACAAGCCTGGTCTAGATGTGAACTCTTTGGATTTTGCTTAAGTAAAATATGCATATGGAAAAAAATTTTGCTTAAGGAAAATATGCTTAAGATTCAGATCCCAGTGCTTCAATCATCATACAGGAATCAGTCACAATGTGCTTCGTGGCATGAGACTTTGCTGGATGAAAAGTCTTGCTACTTCCTGACTGAGGACATTTCTCCACCTCTGGTTTTTGCCTCTCTTCACTGTTGCCTTAGTTGTTGTCATATGCATCCAGAGCAGTTTTAGTAGCAAGAAGTGAGTGGTGCAGCTGGCAGCCCACCTCTGGTTTGCACACCAGAGATGATGAAATGCAGGCTCTTAGGTAGCAATCACTAAAGCTTCCTTTTTATTCTTCTGTTGACTGTGTCAAAAACAGTAAAAGCTGAGAAAGATGCAAAATGGCCATGCAACTTGAGAAAAAATGTACCATGCATATATAGTCATTATTATTCTTTTTTTATTGCTGTGTTTTTTGTTGTTTTTGTTTTACTTTGTTTTCTGATGGCCATAACTGTCCTAGGAACAACAATGAGAAAGCAAGACAAATTACACACGAAGATTAGGCGTACAAAAATTGCAGCATATAATGGCCAGAAGCAAGGGTCCTGCAATGTAATTTAGTAAGCAAGCTGTCTCCCTGTTCACTTTAAAAGGTTTTAGCCAGTCATATATTCTTTCATGCCTTATTGACAAGCATTGTAAAAAACACATCTTTTTCTATTTTTCAAAAGTCATTCATTTGCCAGTGGATTTTGCAGTGGGTGTCTGCCAGCCACTTTCAAAGCAGATTTTGCCCCAAATCTCTTTGCTTTCTTCTTTTTTGCTGTAATATTTTCCAGATTCCTAGCTCTTGTAGATTTTAGAGAGTCCTTTATAGTTTTCCTCTGCTCACCATCAACATGATTCTAGTGTGGGTCGTAGGTATGTTTTTGACATAAATATTCTTCTATTCATGGGAATGAATGACAGGCCTGACTGTAGCAGCTGGGACTGTGATGGAGGGCACACACGTCTTTTTAAGTGAAAAAGAGGTTGAGAGCACTAGTGCATAGAGAAAGTGGGCATTGATTAGTGACCCTGGCAGCTGCACATCAAAAATGGCATCTTCAGTTTAAAAAGTGGTCATGCAGTAAAGGGTGGAGTTGTGACATTATTAAGAGTAAATGAAAGACTTCCAGAAAAAACACACACACCTCCAGAGCTGCATTCAACTTACGGTAGTGCAGTCATGTAACCCACCAAAATGGAACCCTTCTAGTGAAAAATTGAGTGGAAGCTACACAATCCAGCAAATTCAAAACTCAGAGTTGAAATCATGCATTAAACAATAAGTCTCAGGCTGAAAAATCCAAAAGGCAAGCACTCATCATCTAGCCATGACGCATTGTGGCCAGGAATGAGCCTCAGTGATGAGTTAGGCACAACAGGCCTGCTGGAACAGTGTGCTTATCACATGTCCATTCCTCTCCCATTTGCTGCTGAGCACATAAATAGAGGAAGCAACTGTTCCATATTTCTGCAAACTGTCAAGAAACCAGAAATATTGCAGTGACAATATCATTGGTTGGCTTGGAAAGATGAATGGCACTCATGTCTTTAAGAGTTTTCTAAGAAGAAAAAAAAAATCTGTCATGATTCATGCATTCACACTGCTAGCACAAAAATAGAAACAATATTTCTGAACTCTGGCTAGCGATCACAGGGGCAACAGCAATGAAAGCTTCAAATACTCTCCAAGCAAATGCAGCAAGATCAGTGCTCACTGTCCTTCGGGCAAGACCCCATGGTGGTACAGATCTCCTCAAGTCCCATACTTATGGCATTTCTGCATGCTGCAATGTCTTTTAAGGGTCTGTCTTTAAAGGGGAAGACAACTGTTGGATGGTGACAGAGTGACATTAAGAAGGACATTGATTAGTGAGCTGTCAAGCTGCGAGATTAAGACATGCCTTAAAAAAATCATTTTAGTGGTATGCTATAAAAAATAATTTTAATGCTTGTTCAGCCTGGATTATAAATATTAATCATATAGGAAATATTTCTCCTGTTATTTTGAAAGGAAAATCTGGGTAGTGTTTTAATACAAAGCACTACACAGTGCATGTATTTTATACTCACTCAAAAAATAATGAGTAAAAAAAAGCAAGTAAATCGAGTAAAAAGCACTTATACCATGAAAAACAAAGAATTATGTAATCCACCAGTACGATGAAAACTCTATTCAAAAAAGTATTTTATAATTACGCTAAACTTTAAAAAGAGACAAATTATTTTGTGCAAAAATAAAAGTGATGGAAATAGTTTGGAGGCATTTCACTCTGCACTTCTGGTGGTGTGCACCATCTGAAAGATGTACAGTGTCTTTAGGGCATTGTCCTCTGCTTCTTTCTGTTCCTTGAAGCAAGTCTTCTGGTTGCTCTTTGGTGTCAGGTCCTTCCAGTTCTCTGTTGCTCTCACAGCTTTCTCTTTGAATATCAGTCATCAGTCTTTGAATATCCATGACAGCTTCCTGACAAAGACACTCATCAAGAAAGGTGACAGGATTCTTTGAGAGTGCAAAGTAGTGATGAAAGTTCCTTCCCCCCTTCCTTACCTGTTCTCCATAAAGGTGCTTCCAGTGACATGTAGAAGATCAAAGATTTTGCCTTCTTTCTCTTTAGAACTGCTGTGGAGCTGTTGGGTTTGTAGGCTGCGCAGAGATTTTCTTAGTTTCCAGCCATAGGAATAGGTGCTAGGAAGCAGTCCAAATTTACTGATATTTTAGTAAGGAACAATTTAAGAAACTTATTACAGATGGCATGATCAAGGATGAAATTTTGTTTCTTAGAGTGATTTCCTGGCCTGCTTGCTACTATGAAATGGTTTCAATGGATTTCATTGCACATTTATATGGGAAAGTATCTTGGTAAACAGAAGTACATCCACATTTTCTACAAATCCCAAGAGAGTAACTGCTAGACTATTGGAAACTTACATCTAAAGACCAACAAGATTCTTGACCTGGAACTTTCAGAGCTTTCTTGCTGTTTGGCAACACAAGCCAAAAATCAACTCCCATTCCTTCTTCCTTCCTCTGTGCCAACTACACTGGCTTTTTCAGCATGATTTATGAATGGTTTATTTGGGATCAGAGTCCTGTATTTTAATATGGTATATTTAAGTATTGCTTTTTAGAAGCATAAAAAGACTGCACCATCAAAGTACAATTTTCCAGTAGGTAATTGTGTATTTGCCCTTGTGCTGTAGTCTGCAGTGGTCAGGTAAAACTTTGCTGACAGGGATATGACTGACTTGTTCCTTTTAACAATTTCAGTGTTCACTGTTGACTACTGAATTGTCTGAAGCTATAAATAAAACATAGATATAAATAATAAACAAGGTAATAAATAATAAATATGAATAATACAAATTGGAGAGATTTGTAAAAGGAAATTATTAAGAATCTATATCATTGATATCTGAGAAATCCTTCCACTTTTAAAGAATGGTGGTGTGTTTTTCTCATGTCACAAATATGTATTCCCTCTTGCACGTCCACCAAAGAATTTTTGTTCATCCTTCATACAATTATTTTTTTTTTACCATTCTTTCTGATTCTGTACACAACAGTTGTAACATTTCAACTTCCTTTCTTTGCACATACATTTCTATAGCAGCTTATTGATGTTCATACGAGATGGATTAGAACTCAAGGTACTTCTGTCCTTCTCTGGCCTGTATGCCTCCTTTTGAAAGGTCAAGTCCCTGAAGCAGTTCCAGATTTTATTTTCTCTCTTTTTCCTTGGAAGGATGGGAAAATTTTCTTTACCTTTGCCATACGCTTGTAATATTTGTTCTTGTCTTTTTCATGTTCTTGAATCTGACCAAAACGGAAGGGTTGGTTTCTTCACTTTAGGTAATGCTATGTTTACTTTGTTAGAGAAAAACATTTTTAGCATTTAGTGCCAAAGAAAAGTTCTTTCCAGAATGTGCAATGTGAAGGAAATGGGAAAACTGAGATTTAGACCCTTTATATTGACCCTTAGACAACCAGTTCACAGGTAGGATCTGAATAGTCAGTGAGGAGGAGAAAAATTCATGTGTGCTTGTAAGAACAGCTTGAACCAGTGCAGACAACAAAGCAATTAAAATGAATTTTTCCTTGTAAGTCATCTGGGGGCTTTTGCTCAGAAGAAGTGGTTTTATTTCATGACTGAAAGGTTAGCTGTCTGAATTGTATGTACAAATAAATCTACAGTAAGAGTCAAGACATCAACACATCTTGAGACATGCAGCAAGGCTGCAACAGTCACAGTCACAATACCTATGATATGTGCCCTTAAACCTGTAGTTCATGAACTTTGCACAGAACAGTCTGATGGTCCGGGGTTCTCACTCCCCTCAGAGTCACTCAGAGCTCTCTGGAGCTAAATTTGGCCCTATAGATAGGTGGCCAAATCAGTGTGTAGAGCTGTTCCCCTTATGTTCAGTTGGATTTATAGAGGCCCAAGTAAGCGATGAAAAACAGAAGCAGTCTGTTCAGTAGTCCCATGTCACATGCAGTTGTTTCTCTCCTTTTTTTCTTTTTTTTTTTTTCTTTAGTAGTCCTGGACTCCTCCTGCAGAGCATCCACTGAAAGCACCAAGGGAAAAAAAAAATGGAAAAAAAATGAAACTGCAACAACCTAAAAACCTTGTTTATTGAATGTCAAGCTGAGAGCTGATATTGAGCCAGGGGAATTAAGGTTTATTCATGATGCCAAGTAATTATAGAACTGACATTAGATCATCATTTACACTTGCAGTAGAGACATGAATGACAATGTCAGCTAAAACAAGGACAAATGAGAAATAGCCCACAGTTTATAATATTCCTGAGAAGCATTGCACAGGAGGTAAGTAAATGAGGTTTGTCTGGTCCTGGAAGCTGCTTGTTTCCACTGGAAATTACCACCTGCTGTTCTCAGTGGCAGTTAACACTAATACGGAAATCCCTGAGCCAAAGCAATAAAGCAACAGCAAATGTTGCTTTCTGTTTTGTGTCCTTTCAGTTAGGTAATGAATAGAGGAAATTACAGAAGAGACCTCTTAAGCAGAAAGCTTCTGTACTCAGCAAATGTACTTCTTTATCAGGGAACAGTGTAATAGAGTTTTGCAAAACTTATAGCACATACTTAAATTGACACAAGTTACTCATTTACAGGTCAGATGTCAGTCCCTTTGCACATTTTCTACACAGTGCTTTCCAGGCTCAGTGCCAACATCTACAAACTCATTTGCGAAAAAAATGAGAACTCCTCAAATTGGAAATGCTTACTGGTTTCCAAAAGTATTGATGGGATTTCCTTGTCTTCTTCAGATCCTCATGAAAAACTGAATATCAGACCCAGAAACATTCAGAAGAAAATATCTTTCTAAAAATGTTCTTGTTAGGACAAACAATGGGGCTTTTGACATGACATACCAACTTTGCAAACAGGAAGGCTGAAGGAAATTTTTGGAGTCATTAGGAAACAATCATCAATGTCGTCTTCCAAAAGATAAGACTTCCCTAGACAAGACCTTTTTACAGAAGTATTACTAAGAGGTCATACTGACGGGTTAATGGAGTCTAGCCGTCAAAGGATCAAGGAACTTATGAGAGAGGAACAGAGGAACATGCAAATTAACCCTCTCATTGCAGTTCCAGCAGAGATCTCTATATTTAACAAGATAGTACTTCTCTTGAAGAAAAGAAAATAACAAAGCACTTTGCTAAGAAACCACTCAAAATGCAACAAGAGCAGTTTTCATGTGGATTTATTTTATCTTTTTCCTTTTTTTCCCCTGTATTCAAACTAAAAATGCTTGAAGTAGATCAACTTTGAAAAGGGCTATATATAGCTGAATTTCATCTCCTTGTCCTTTAAAATTAGTTTTCATCATCTGAAACTTTCTGAAGCAAAAGCTGTTCTATGTAGATGTCCCAGGAAATAAATAAATAAACAAAGTTTGCTATTCTTCTACCTATTGGAAGCTCTCCTTCTCCTTTGTGTGAACTGAAGAAGTCCATAAATGCCAAAAGGAGTCAAAAACCAAATGACAAGTTAAGAGGAAACATTGATTTTATTAGTGAGTACCTTTTTAGGCAAGTTCGTGCCAGTTAGGTATTTCCATAGGCACAGAAGTATCCAAACAACTATTTGCAATTTACAGTCCATAATTTTCTAGTTTAACTCCTCATTTATATGTCTAGTCTGTGAATGCAAATGTCTGTAAATGCTTATACTGTAGTCCCACATTATATATTTTATCTGCTATATTCAAACTATATACTTCAGAGCCTATACTAGAGATTTCCTTATGTGACCTAGCTGTCATTCTCAATATTTAAGTCAAAATGCTGAGTAATGGCCTATTAGAACGTCACCTGGGATAGAAGATAGGAATAAATATCTGCCAAACAAGAATTATTACATTTACTGAAAATAAAATTTTCATTTTTTCCCTCTTCCTATTGTTATTTCTAACTAAAAAAAAAGAATTTAAAAAGCACTAAAGTTATGACGTAAATGAATTTAAACATCCTACTGTTTGCAGATGAATCTGCTATTCCTGATAAGCTTCCACTCTAATCCTCTTATTTTGAGGAAGAGTATGATATTTAAACATACAAAAGTATAATGCTTTAATTTAGTTCCTGAGGATAGATTATCAATTATTATTTGTTGGTCATATGTAGGCACTTGTTAGGCCACACCTGGAATACTGTGTTGGTCTTTGCTTCCCAGCCCCACTTCATAAGAGAAAAACTGAAAAATTAGAGTACCGCCCCCCCCCCCCACCAAGACAATAAGAAGGTTGGAGAGCTTAGCATACAACAAAAGTTTGAATGAATTGATTTTTGATGAGAAGGCCTGGGGGAGAGCTAATTGTAGGCTTCAAATGCCTAAAAGATGGATCAATACGTACAGAAAAGATGGTAATATTAAAATATTGAAGGCAGGACTTAACAAGGCCCTGTATAACCTAATCTAAGGCTTTCCTTTCAATAGGAGATTGCAGTAGATGAGTTCCAGAGTTCTCCTGTAACCTAGACATTTCCATAATTCTCTGATCCTCTGATTCTCTATCTAATTAAGTATTACCTAGTTCCCCTGCATATGAAAATGATTGGAACTTGCTCTTCTTTCAGAAGTAAAACCTTCATATTTTGTCATAATTTGGCAATGTTCTGCCTGTGCCTATAGTCTGCAAAGGGCACCATGTGCTCTGCAGTGTAACAGGGACAGCTGCAGTGTCCTGAAAAGAATTTGATCAGGAGCTGAGGAGAGGGATACACCAGCAGATGCACCAGTGAAAACAGATATGTCAAATAATGAGATACTACCACAGGGATGAAAAGAAAGAAAGGATGGGAAAGTGCAATTTTCTGGTGTTTTTGCAAAGGCGATGTTTACCTTTACCTATTTACACCCTGAAGCAAGTGAAATGGAATAAAAAGATATGCTTATGCAGTTAAAAAGAAGGGAAGGAGGAGGGAAATGACAAAGCAAAGAGATGGAAGAAGGATTAAGATGTGTGTGTGGAGCTGAAATCCTATTGATGTTTTCATGCAGATCAACATATACCTGTGCTGCTGCTTAGACACAAACATGTTGCAGGGTAACCACAGCTATTAATGTCCTAACCAACTTTTAAAAATATTAGGTAAATATTTATATACAAAGGAATGAACATTCCACTATGTATTTAGCTTATTGCATATATTTTACCCTAATTAGTTATATTCTGTTGTTGATCTACTTCATTTTTACATTAGTAAAATGTCTAGGACTAAGAGTGCAAGACTAAGAGTGCAAAAGACTACAAGAACATAATATGTGATTTTTGCTTGAATGCTGTGTTTTGCTTAAAAGGGGGACATCAAGACTCTTATACTTTAATACAACACTGTTTTTGTGATTCCAAATGTTGCTCAGTACAATGAAACAAAAGAGAAAATATATTTTATAATGAGTGAAGTTTGGGGACTTGATAGTTGATCATTATTAAATTCTGTGTTGATTAAATTCTGTAATTCTGTGTTCTGTGTCAATCATCATCTGATGTGTGCATCTTAGCAAAATATAAATAATCACAATTAGATACAAAATTTATCACTACATGCTAGTAATAAACGTAGTGTTGTTGTAGGCTTTGAAATGGCTGTTCCAAACAAATATTCAATCAAGAATCAAAGCATTTACAATGCAAGATTTAGATTAAAGCTCTCAATTTTTTTCAAACATCTTATACTCAGGAAAACAAAAAGAGCAATTCTCCTACAACTGAAGTGAGACAAACAGACCATGAAGCAAAATACCTCCAGTGTCACATGGTTTTGATACCAGCCAGTGGATCCACCTGAAAAACGCTGGTGAATGTGATCTTTGTGCAAAGCTACTAGAAAAGAATATGCTTAGATTTAATATTTTTAAGTTTCCATTTGCAGAAGTAACTTTAGCACATAATAACAGTTGAGAACTATACCTCTTGGGGGATCGACAACGTTAGTTACGCAATATCCACTTAACGACAAATACCTTAGTCCCAAATTCCCTTAACCTGTGCAGTTTAAGAACTAAGTCCAATACTTTTAACAAAGTTAAAGACAAATAAAAGCCTTTTTTTTTCTCTTTAAGAAAAAAGCAGTAACATTGCCACATAAAAGTCAACATTGTTTTCTGCTTTGTGTAAGAGGAGCAGAGTTATATTCTAGAACACATTGATCTCTAAAATATTAATGTATGCTTGTTTTCTGACAAGCACTGCTAGCATGAACAAATCATCATTCTGGTTAGGAACAAAGATAGTCTTTGCCAATACCCTCCACATCTAGATATTCATGTTTTAGCACAGAATTAATTTCACATGGAAATCCTACAGTAGCAAATACAGATGAATCTTTGAGGGTTCTTCTGGAAATTTATAATTTCTATCAATCTTAAATGAAATAGACTTTAATAGTTTCATAATTATACACAATTGAATTAAAATATTTCACAGTTTGCTTATACTTCTCATCTAAATTGGTTGCTAAATCCTATATATATATATATAGTATTTGATTTAGTGGGAAGAGAAGTTTTAAACTGATAATCTGTAGGGTCCTTGGATTTCTAGGAAGCCTACAAAAGGTGATTAAGAAATAAATTTCAGATTAGTAAATTTTGATGCAATTGTGCTAGAAATCCTGCAAAATTCAGAGTCCAGTTTCAAAATTCCAATTTTCTATTTGAAACTTAGCATTGATCCACAAAACCAAAACAAAGCAAAACAAAAAAAAAAGTAAATCAACTCAGGTTCTGCTGCAGAAGATCTAGTTACAATTTCTTCTTCCATTAAGACAACTTTGTTACAAACTTTAGGAGATCAAGAAATAAAATGGCCATATTGTGACACACTTAAGAGTCAGAACTGCCAGAACACTTGCTCATACGCTATCTATCTTGTACTTGCACTTATGACTAGGTCTAAGTAAATTTCCTTTTAGGTCATATATGCAATACCTGCCAGATTTTACCTGTTATAAGACAGTTTTAGAATTAGTAATTTTCCAATACCTTGACATACAGATCACACCTACCTCTGCACTTTGACAGGCAGATCAATTATTCAGTGTCAAAGGCATGCTACTTTGCAGTAATCCTGCTTTCTGATTTGTTTGCACACCCACATTGGGATAGAATTTCTTTTTTTTCTCCCTCTTAGAATAAAGGCAAAGTGTTGGATGATTTTGCATGTTTTGTTTAGTTTCTTTTTTAATTATTTTCCTTTTTTTTCCTTCTGATAGCTGAATGTAAAAATATGTTCAGGGAACAAATATGGCTTAAAGGTTCCATTTTGTATGATTCCATGGCAGAGAGTGCAGCTACTAATTTAATTAAAACTCACTCATATATACTGTCATAACTATACAGACTTATCCAAAGCTCTAAAAGCTCCAGGGATAGCATAGACTTTTTACAGCCAAGTAAATTCCATTGCCAAGATCCACTGCAAATTAATTCTTCCTCTCTCTTTTTACCTTTTTTTTTAGTTTGCCTCTTCCTAGTCTACCTTTACCATCTTGAGAAAGGAAAAGAAAAGGCAATAAACTTGTTTCATTGTAAGAAATGGTATTTGTTGTTATATTCTGTTTTACCTCATCTTCTGCAATGTAGAGACACAGAGAAGTAACAGATGGAAGAAGTCACTTTAATATGCAATATGAGTCATTGCTCTGTAAATAACATTTTATTTTATAAAAACTGTCTTAAGAACTTATCAAATCTCCTACTTGTCAATAGCTTTAGACAAGTGAATAGTGATATATCACCCACAATTAATAGTTTGTTGTTATGCTAAAAACTTTCCATTTACCGCAGCAAGCCCAACAGGTGCCTGAAGAGAATACGGGCATCTTCTTTGAAGTCATTTTGTTTTTCAGAAGCCTTGCCATTATAAACACTGATACGGTGTCACGATTGTAGTTTAGTACAAATGTCCCCAAAGATATGCCAAAGAATATGAAATGTTATCACAGGTGGGACTGCTTTGGGGAGAATAAATTGTATAATCAAAAAATCAACATTTTCATTGTATTTGTTTGCTATATCCAGAATTCAGCCTCTGGTTGTAAACAGTATGCACATAGGACTTCAGCCACAACAGAATCATTTATTTATTTGTCTTCATCTACCTATGGAATTTATCAAGAAAAATATGGGTATAACAACCCTATAACATTTTAGTGTATAGTATAGAAGATTAAATCCTTTTTTTCCTTTCACATTTGCAAGTGTGTCTGTTTTTTGTTTTTATGTGACTGCTTACAAGATTATTTTTAGTAATTTTTCTAACACAAGGATTGAGTGAAATCATTATAAGATTTTAATAGAAAGTATTTTTAAAAAAATTGGGCAATACAATTTGCAAGAGATGAACTTAATATTTTTAATGTCCTTTCTTTGTCTAGTATCCAAACTATTTTCCTTTTTTTCTAGCCACATTTCTAACTGTTGTTTTTAAATCTATCATAGCTATCAAATCTATCAAATACGTGCTTTGACTTACCAAAATTCCCTCTTAATTATCTGCTTTTACAGTCTGCAGATAACTTATTCTATTTTTCTTGGACTTTCATAAAGCCTTTTAGAAGTGGCATTTTGGTGCTAATGAGTCAACAAAGAGAGTGTCTGATACTCTCAAAATGCTTTGTTCAAACAATCTAATTGCATTACAAAAAAAAATCAGATAATTTTTAAATATACAGTAGAGATCAGTTAAAATGATGTTTGTAACCTGTATTTAAAGTAAATTTTCTTAAGTACATAAGGGAAAAATCAGATCAGCTGGTTATGGTTCTGTATACATATTAGAAAGAAAACCTATCCCTCTATCTGGCATTTCAGACACTGTCAATGGTGAGAAAACTGGTTTTATAAATCCAGCTTGCTCTTAGGGAACTTCAGATTCAGGGAAGTATAACGATTGGGATAAAGTCAAAATACTAGATTGGACATAAGGATCCAGGAACAGAATGAACATTAGGATCCTGCCTCCTGTGAAAACACCACCCTGCCTCATTGATTCCTTCTGCATAGTAAAGAGCTGATTTGGGAATGTGATCTTCATGTATCATTATAGTGTGATCATACCACTGGTGGTGATAAACACTGTTCCACAAATCTGATATCCCTACCTCACAAACGCATAGGAATAATAATAACAACAACAACAACACCTTTTTTTTTTTCAAAGAGCTTTCACAAATAACATTGCAGATGGATAGTTCTATAAAATATATTTTCTTCTAGAGTAAAAAGCAGCAATCAAGCAGTAAACAGAAAAGATCAGTACACAGGAAGAACAAATTTTGCCCAAGGAAATATTGATAAACCACCACTTCTATAAAAAATGTAATGGCATTGTTTGTCCCAGTAGGAAAGTTTCACCTTAAAAACACTCTGGAAATTCAATGGAATTTCAGGGCCATGGGAAGAGCAAATGGAATTTATAGGGATTTGCATATGGAGTTTAAGAAAGTCTCAACAGCCATCTCAAGAACATGTGCATCTGAGTCTTTAAACAGTGCCCTGTGGCCTGGAGTTACTCTCGTAGCTTAGATAACTTCCTTCAGTTTGCCATGAAGTCAAGGAGTTTTCAGAGAACCAGCAATGTATCCACATGAGGTAAGGGCCCGGCTTGCCAGCAAGTGTTAGATCTCACTACTGCTGTGCAGGAGATCTTGAGCAATGGAGGTGGTACTGAGAGGTAGCTGAGGTAAAGAGAGTGAGGTAATCTGCATGGGAAGTTGTGGTGAGGAGGTGGCCCCCTGTAAATATGCCATATATTTGTAGAGTTGGAAATGTTGCCGGAGTTACCAAGGGCAATTCTCTGATGACACAGGAAGCCATATCATTTAATTCCTCTTATAGTTGAGGTAAAGTCTATCTTGAAATGAATTAAGGTTTCTTTGTTAGCATTTTTTTTTCTCAGTAATCCTTCTTCAGAAACCAGCTACACTCAGTAGAAGCACTCTTTCTAATTTCCATCCTGAATTTCTTCAGTTCTTTTGTTCTTGTGATAATATGGTCCTTCATCCTAAGCAGCCTTCTCAAATTTATGAGCATCAATTAAGAATCAAGAAAAGCTCTCAGGAAAGATCTGGTACAATATCCTTCTGAGAAACTTTCTTTGGTTTTATGCCATTTTTCCGCTTCCATTTCCTCATCTATTGTTTCTTTCCGAATTTGTTTTAAAGCCTTGCCTCTTACTGAATGTGGCATAAAACTGGTGTAATTTCTTTTTTCTCGAGTGCTAGATTTAAGTTGCAAATTTTTTGGTACCAACCCACAAATTAATACGTGAAAGAAGACAAAAACAAAAAGGCTTCATTCCTTGATATGTGGTAGCATACATCAGTTTTCATCAATCCAGAATGGGCATTAATTATTTACTCTTTAAATATTCAAAAAGTACATGCAAAGTCAAAAAAACTCATTGACTTCTACTGTATATGAGTAATTTTCATATCCAAATTCCTATTACTCAAATTGGCTCTTTGAAAGAAACCTGACATCATGCAGAAAGGATCCACTGTAAAGTAAGTTTCGAATCCATGTGTTTGCAGAGTATATGGCATGTATGCATGCACATGCATGGTCTGTATCAAGATGGAAAGTTTAATATGTTATTTGCAGCAAGACAATTTTGTCTCCATGATAGATTTTTCTTTTCTTCAAAAGCTTCTGTAACAGCTAAAAGATTGACTAATGATTTCTGTTAATTCAATATGAACTAGTATTTTTGGCAAAAGGAGGTATGTGTGCTTGAGAGAGTGGGCTTTAGCTCTCAGTAGGCTTCCTTTTTGTGTGGCTAAACACACAGCACAAAAAGAAGGCCATGTCCTTCCATGTACCTTTTCATTGTCCCTTGGCGAAAGGCAAAAAGTTTCAAATCATCAACTTAGCAGCATGTTTGATCATTTCTTAACTTGCCTTTTAAGGAGACAGGAAACAGAGAAATTCAAACTCAGTCATATGGAAAAGCTGATTAATACTCGCACTGATTTAGAAGTGAGAAAGAATATACTCAAGAAATAAAACAGGGTAAATCTGGTGATTCACACCAGGAAAAAGAAACCAGAGGACAGCTGAATCCTCAACAGCTGCAGTAATATACTAGAATATTAACAATGAGTGAAACTGAATTTGCCTGAATGTAATTAACTTAATGTGTTGCCATAAATAGGTATAAATGTGAATAATAACTGTGATACTACACTCATTTTTCTTACTTAGTGGTGGAATTAAAATATCTTGTGCTAGTGGAGAAGATCTCCATGGAAAGTTCCCATTGCCAAACACCATTAGTCTACTCAAAAATGAGGCAACAATACTTATTTATCTGAGGACAATTGCCAGGTCATCTGTAATCTCCATCACAGCCCCATTGTATACTGACCCCATTTTTTTTTTTCTACTTGATATGATTATATCAATCATTTCCATTAATTTTTCAATGATTTTCCAAATAAACAGAGAAACTTAGCTTCCTACTGCCTTGTATATTTCTCTTTAATAAACTAATCTATAATCTAAACTTAATCTATACATAATCCAATTCAATTTGACATTGAATCTTCTACTTTTTTTTCTCTCAAAATCACATTTTTATTGTGTGTGGTAATCGGTGGGTGAATGTGTGATTCTTATACCCAGCAGTGTTAAAGTAGCGTTCCATTCATTCCAAGGGAATTTAAAATTTCCCATGATGACACAACTGCCATTGTATTTATTTCAGACACTTTGAGCCATATCCAAGCCTGATTCCAAAGGTCTATAGAAGACAAGCGAACCACAAATTGTTCTTGAAATAACATGCCTCAAATACCGACTATCATATTAACAGCCTTCAGGAGTTTATATTCACAGAAATACAAGGTAGTATAAAGAAAAGAAAAATGTCAGAACCTTGCGGTTACTGATGTCTTAGAAAGTACTGAAAGTAAACGCTCAGAAAAGTCTTAATCAATACATTGAAGTACTAGATGGTCTGTGCTATGTGTAAAAGTGACATAATAATTAATAGCCCTAATAATAACCTAATGTGTTTCTCTACTTTTCTATAAAGCACTGAGATAGAGTACTCAGTCTTTATAATGTTATCAGAATGTTTCATTTCTTTGCAAGAACTCTGAGCAACTTCACCCCCATCCATTATAATGGGCGATTGGAAAATATAAAAAAAATTAATAATGTGTATAGGATAACAACAAAATATTTTCTTTATCTGAGAAGTCTGCATTTGGAAAGGACCTGAAATTCTTATACAATAACCTACTGACATGGCAAATTCTTCTTTTGAATGAAGGAAAAGTTCATAAACCTGAAATTGAATATTCAATACAATCTTTGTTTGTCTTTAGTTTCTCTTTACAGCAGAAATATGCTCATATACCTCTTTAACAAATTATGACTGAATTTTCTTGCAGAGACTTGAGTCAGAGACTTAACTGGACCTTAGACTAAGGTGAAGAGCATCCAACAGGTACTTACTCTGTCTCGCATTGATTTGCAAAAAAGTACAACTAATGGAACTATTGAAGTTTAGATGCATGTTAATAGCAAAGTTTCTCATAAACACTGTTTCACACTCATAAATAGATGTGCTCTGCATTTGACATTCAGTGTTCCTTGAGCGTCATTTCCTTTGCCACCCAACATGACAGTACTCATTTTGGTACAATGAACTCATTTTCCTAAGAATGTTTTCAGTTCTGCTGATAAGATTTTTCAGAAGAACCAGATGACTTTGAATTTTTCAGTTTTCTCAGTTAAAAAAAAAATCATTTTGCAATTTGAGCTATATTTTGGAAGGACAATACCCAAGAGATAAAATGCTGTGCAACTATTTGTGCTTTCTGTATGGCTTGCAGTTGCCCACCCAGTCTCCTTCTTACATAGTTCAGGCAAGTATCCAAATAGTAAGCCTCTACTTCCTCTATGGCAACAACATTTTTCCAAAGAGGTACTACCTGACTTTGCATTTATAAACTTGACCATCAATGCTTAATAGCTAGTAGGTAGCTTCCTCAGAGGTTTGGACATTACATTAATCCCTTAAAAAAAAAAAAAAAAAAAAAAAAAAAAAAAAAAAAGTTGTATAGGAAATAGACATCTTTCTGTATTTTGTATTTTTTGAAATAATGTGGTCCTTACACATGACCTGTCCACCTGTTCACCTCTGACATTAACAATTTCAAAGATATTAAAGTTTTCAGAGATAAACAATTTTACAATTTCCAGTGCTTCTTTTGCATATATGGTTTTATCAGTGTTATTTTTCTAATAATAAATATGATTCAATACGTTGCCATAAAAAAGTAAATTATATTTTATATTTAATAATCTGGTCTTGGCCTGCAGAGTACGTAGATTTCTCTCACATGACGCTCAAAATAGTGAAAGAAAACATTCCTTTAGAAGCCCAAGGAGACAAAAAATATTATTGCAATGCAGAGTTGTTACTCCTCAGGAGAGCATCTGTATAACAAATAGATATGTAATTCTCTTTGACACACACACACACAAAACAGTCACTTACTTTGAGCTTTCACTGTTGAAATCAACTGCTATTCATGCCATAGTTAAGCTACTCAGTAAAATAAATAAATGAATAAATGAAAAAACAAAAGCCTTTGGACAATTTGGTTGGGTGCCCATGGAGCTTCCACCCTCAGTTAATGAATTCAGATCATTTAATACTTCCAAACAGAAGAGTCAGAAACTGAAACAAGAGCAAAATCAGGCCAAAGCCCAAGTCATCCTGGCAATGGTATGCTCACTGACTGTTTTTGTCTCCTCAGGAAGTAGACACTTTTGGTGTTACTGCTAAACAGATGACCTGTGTTCAAGTACAGGTATGCCAGTGCTAGGAAAGGTTGCTTATTTTATATATCTTGTTATAATTTGTAGAAGAAAGAAACGCATGTGACTTTTTTGTTGACTTTTTGTATTACACCATTAAATTAGTTTCTCATTGTGGTTTAAAAAAATAGTTTCATTTCACATGAAATGCTGGCACAGAGGCCAGTTATTCATTGATGCCCAAATGAGATCTGTGCTTTTCATTTCTCCCCAAAACATTTATTTTTATTGTCTTTCAAACTAACCCTCAATCTGCCTCAGTGATGTGTAAGCACTATGTAATGAGTGATGTGGGCTGAAATCCTCCCTTCTATCAAAACTGGGATAAATTTCTGTTTTTAGGAAAGTACACAGACATGTGAAAACACAAATGCTTAAGACTGTGTGTATACAAATTTCATGATATATAAGTTCACTTTGGCAGGCCAATTTGGTTGAAATATTTTGCCAATTTTGTTTAAATATTTTTCCATAGACTCCTATTTTTCAGCCTGAAGGACAGAAATATGCATTATTTCACATTGAAATAGAAATATTTCACTTTTGTAGTATTATTAGTCAACTGTCACATAAAAGGGTCTCAGGTCATGTAAGCACACAGGCCAATCCAAGAGCACATAGCTGTTCTGGAAGGAGGTTCTGACTCTGATAATGTCTAAAAGTTGCAGTGTAATTCTTGGTGCTGGTCAACTCAGTGGCAACAGGGGACAAAGAAGACAAAATGAATGGCTAGGTATGGAGCAAGAATCAGAAGAAAGTAATTTCATTTGAAATGAGTTGAGAGCATTATGTGGTAGACTTGTTTGGCTAGCTGTGTGGCCTGCCTAAAAAATCATGCATATATCCAAATATAGTTATTTCTATAATGACTTATTGCAGATTACTAAGTGTAGTTCTCAGAAATTTCTCCCCAGTATGTTCCATTAACTGACAGGAAGGCAAGTCTGTCTAATGTCCTCATATTTCTTCTTCCCAACATAGTGTACTCTATATCAGACTATTATATCGTTATCAATATGCTATAACTGCACAGATTTCTTTTTATTATTATGCCTGACTGGCTTAAAATAACTAAAAGGCAATGTTAGCAATTTGGACACACTAACACAAGACAGAAATGGCAGTCATCAGATTCAATTATTACTGCAGAATACACTGGTGATTCGTCAGTGTTACAGGTATAATGCAAAATATTATGCAATTTCCTCACAGTCCTATTTATTAGTTCCTTCTCTAAAGAATGAACGAGAGTCATTTTTTGAAATCACCTGCAACTGAATTCTTACAGGAGAAGAACTGAACTTGGCTGGGCAATATACAATGCACTATTATGCATAATAAGGATAATGTGCAGAAAGAATGTATGTAATTTAACAAAATAAATCTAAAACAGTTGTTGTAAAATTGAAAATATCTAGGAAATGGTCCCATTGTAGAAAGTATCCCCATTCAACAGAGGATGCTTAAAAATATATGCTTGCATCCTATGTTACTCAGCAACCTCAGCAACTGAAGGAACTTAGAGAAGCTTTTTTACTTACTTTCTTACCTTAGCAGTATTTGTGAGCAGCCAGGCCTGCCAGGCATACTTTGTGAATGTCCACTGAATAGGGCATTTAAGGCAAAAGAAATAATTAGTGCATAGATCTCAGGGGAATTTAGACATGGCTTAGCCAGCTGCCTAACTGGCCACCTCTATCAAAACAAAGGTGCTCCTGAGCAAGCTGGGAAGCTGACCTTTTAAATGCTGCCAAAGTTGGACTTCAGCTGCAGAGAAGCTTTGAGAACTGCACTTTAAAAATCCTATATATCAAAATCCTGCTTAATTCTGTCCTCAGGTATCTAAGGTTCAGAAAGAGACAGGAAGGAAAGTTCAGTTCATTCCTCCCAAGATCACTTCAGCATTTTCTCCAACTAATGTAAAATACATTCATAGTCCTTGAAACTCCAAATCTCTCTCTCTTCTTCCTTCCTTCCTTCCTTCCTTCCTTCCTTCCTTCCTTCCTTCCTTCCTTCCTTCCTTCCTTCCTTCCTTCNCCTTCCTTCCTTCCTTCCTTCCTTCCTTCCTTCCTTCCTTCCTTCCTTCCTTCCTTCCTTCCTTCCTTCCTTCCTTCCTTCCTTTTTCTTTCTTTAAAGTCTGTTTGTTAGCAGTGGACTATGAAGCATTCAACTATTTTGTGCAAGGAGAACCTGGAGGATCTGTCTTCCTATGCAAATGCTGCCACTTGGGAGTCATTATGCAAAAGGGAAGGAGTAAAAAAATGTTAATTTGAGCTGAATTTGGTCAGAAAAGCATATGCTCAATGGAGCGAGCCATGGGACTTGAGTGGAGCTCAAGTGGTTATTCTTATCAGTTGGATGTTTAGCCACTCATTTCTGGGATTAGCCTATTCTTAGACTACTGGAGAACACCACAATCAGAAGCAGGGTCAACAACAACAACTACTACTACAAAGCAGAGATGACAACTCTGGAACAAGGAGTACTGAATAGCCTGAATGAGTTTTGAGCCCTTCCATTGGGGTAAGCAATGTGCATACAAAATAGAGTGCACAGAAACACAGCTTACCTGGACCAGGTGTCATACAAACAGCTAACAAAGAGAAAAGCACTCATCAGAAGAGCTTGCAGTCAAAGCTACAACGCCAAATACATAAGGATGCCTCACTCATACCAGGAAAGACTGACCATGCATAACCTTTTCAGGGAGCAGACTACATTTTTTATTTGTTTTTCCCTGATAAAACGCTGTAAATAATCTAGAATGAAGGAAAAAATCATTAAAATGATAAAAGAGAATGAAAAGATCTCTGCTTTCATTGTAATAAACTAGTTTACATGGTAGACATCATTGTAAGCTCTTTTCTAGCACCTTTAAGCTGAAGTCCTTGTGCTGAAGTGAACCTAAAGTTACATCATCCTTCCTTGTTCACTCTGACGAGGATTTGATGCTTTTGTTTTATTTTGTCTTGCTTGACTGAAATAATTAGATTTGACATCCTATTGGGATTATCACATTTTAATTGGGATTATCACATTTTACCTACTTACTTTCAAGGTACAATACTGGGAAATTACCAGACCACAAAAAAATGTGCAGACTTACAGGAAGTTGTATTTGCAATTATATTAAATTCACTGCTACACTGGAAATTAATAAAGCTTGGGTGATGTGGAGCTGTGTGTCTTGAATATCTTCAGAGATTCTGATGCTTTTTCTGTGAGAATGTTTTTCTATTTTTTTCATAGTTAGGATATCATCTTTTAAAATTTCCACAAAGCAGCCATATATTGCTGTGAAGAGTTAACCTAAAGCTGTTTCTGTCAATCATTGGCAGCAAATTACTCTAAACTGGAGAAGACATGGAACATCTTTTGTCCTTTGCTAAGTTTGTACTCATCTGTTTGTTTCTCCCGTTTATCCATTCCACATGCTCTAGTGATTCACTGTGCATATTTAATTATTTGTGCAAAAATATGCATACATGAACATAGACATAGGCACACACAGGTTAATTTACAACAACCTTTTCTGTTTTTTTTTTTTTTTCTTTTTCAGACACCCTTCTGAATGTTCCCTGATCCCCAAAAGCTTTTTAGTTCCTTTCAGTTCAGGTAAGTGAAGTTCAGCTTATCAGCTCAATACTGAAAACCATTCTGAGCTCTACAAGTCTCTGGAGTTTGCAAAGGAAGGTTGCAACTTTCACAAAATTGCTTTCAAGATGTTCAGCACTTCAAGTTACAGGGCCGGATTGTCCCCTGAGAACCATACACAAAGGAGAACCGACCCTCTGCACAGAGTTCATTCTTCTACAAGGAAAGAAACAAAAGGATCAGCCTCAGGGACTGAGGACTCTTGAACGGAAAGATGTTCGTTCAGAAAAACAACCCAATGATAGCAGAGGTCAGGGCAGGGCCTATAACTTTCCTCACTCTGTGAACTCTCAGTCTCACAAGGACTATGTAGACTCTTAATATCTTTGAAAGCAATATCAGCGCTGCTGGGCCCCGCCTTTCCACAAATCTATTTTTTGAGAGTATTTATTTATGAGAGACTTTTTGTATCATTCTTCTGAATCTCCAGCTGCATCCACTCTGCAAAGATATCCCATGCGAGGAGAGCAGGTGTTGAGGAGTCTCTTTTAGCCCAGATTCCTCTCTCTTCACTTAGGCTGCTGACTTGGGGCCAGAACCTTCCATTCACTTTTCCCATCTCAAAATACTTAAAAGCTGTGCTCAGATTAGGGGCCTGGCCCTCCTAGGATCCTTCTGTGGTCAAAAGGGAGCGTACTTTGAAAATTCTGGAGCTACAAAGTGCCTAAGAGCTCATTTCACTCTTACAGAGTAGAAGAAGACGGAGTCTAGGATTGACAGTTTATGGGCCTCAGATAAATGCTTCAAATCAGGACCATTAAATGAAAATGTCAGAGCCCAGCAATCGTGATAGAGATTCTCATTTTTCAGTGCCCAATGTGAACTAACATCCTCTGTTTCAGAGAAAACAAATTTTTGTAAATTTTCCTCCAAAGCTGTCACTTTGTGCAACCATCAATTTCTAGGCCACTGATTTGGCCAAGCCTGTGTGAGAAGCCATACCTCTCTCATACTGTCCACAGTTCTGCACTCCAGACAGTTTTCCCAGGTGTCCTCCATATGTCCTGTGGGCAGGACATCAGGGGGATTCCAGAGGACTGTCCATGCACACATGTGGGCAGTGTCTTCTATTGTCTTCTGGACCTTTATCTTCAGTTCAGGACACATTACCAGGACTAAGTTCAGTTTAATTGAAAGCTCTATTAAACTAGAAACTATTTTTTTCCCAGTGTAAATGGTATGCATGGAAAAAAAGGCAAGCAGCTAAACAGTGAAACAAGTGTAGTGACTTGACAGTACAGGAGGTAGGAATTCCTCACATGGCTAAGTCTGCATTCAGTCATTCCACATCCTCTTATTTTCCCAGCAATGAAAACTGTGCCGCATATGCACATAAGAAATTCTTAATGTTATGTGCAAACTTTTCTTTTTTTTTTTTTCTTTTAAAATAGCTTTTACAGATTTCAGACTTGAATCAAATTTAAGTCAATAGAGTTATATTTATACAGGAATCACAGAAATCATAGAAAATAGGGCCCTGAGAGGTCATCTAATGCATCTAGCTGCCCAAAGGCAAGATGAGCTATGCTCAAATCATTCTTGACACATTTTTTTTTGTCTCAAAAGTTCTTGAAAACTTCCAGTGATAGAAGTTTTCACAGTTTCCCCTGGCAGCCTCTATTAGTGCTGTGCCTACTGTTGGAAAGATTTCTCCTAATTGCCAACCCAAATATTTCATGCTGTCATTTAATCCCATTGCTCCATGTTCTGTCCCCAAAGAGATGGTAGAACAGTTTATTCCAAACAAATATTTCTGGATTTGGAAAATTACTTTTTTACTTTTTCTATGTACTCTCTAGATTTATTAACAATATACCTGTTAATCTATCCTGGTATACCTTGTCCTTCCCTATGCATATTACCAGTTACCCTTTCTCAGAATGTTTTAATGAGGCTGATTGGATATGATTTCTTCTTGACAAGTGCTGGCTGTGACTTACCTTGTTATCCTTTACAGACTTTAAAATAGATTTTTTTTCCCCCCCACAGAATCAGAGAATGGTTGAGACCAGAAGAGATTACTGGAGATCCTCTTATCCAATTGCCCTGCTCAAGTAGGGTCACCTACAATACATTGCCAAGGACCCTGTCTAGGCAGCTTTGGAATTTATCCAAAGATGGAGAGACCACAACACATCTGGGTAGCAAGTTCTATTATTCAACTACTCTAACTGTAAAGAAGAATTATCTTTTGTTCAGACATTTAAGTTTGTGTTCATTTCCTCTTTTTCTGTCCCTGACCAGCACTAAGAAGAGTCTGGTCTCATGCTTTTTACACTCTCCTATCAGTTATTTATGAACACTGATCAGATCCTCCCCCCACAGCTTTCCTTCCTCCAGGCTGAACCCTCCCACCTTTTTCAGCCTTTCCTCACAAAAGAGATGTTCCAGCTCCTTCATCATCTTAGCACCTTTCACTGGACTCACTACAGTAGCTCCATGTCCTTTTACTCCTGGAGAGGCTAGAATTGGACACAGCACTTCAGATGTGGTTTCCTAAGGGCTTAGTAGAGTGGAAGGATCATCTCCTCAATCTGCTAGCAACACTCTTCCTAATGCAATCCAAGATACTATTTGCCTTCCCTGCCACAAGGGCACATCCCCAGTTCATGTTCAACTTATTGCGCATCAGGACTTGTAGACTTTCTGTGGAGCTGCTTACCAGCTAGTTAATCCCAGCCTGTAGAGATGAAGGGGTTACTCCTCTCCAGATGCAGGACTTCACACTTCCTGACGAGGCCCCTCTTTGACCATTTCTCCAGACTGTCAGGGTCTCTCTAAATGACAGTTTAGTTATCTGGTGTATCAGCCTCTCCTCACTTTTTTTTTTTTTTTCTTTTTTTTTTGTCATCTGTGAACTTCAGTCAACGCATTCAGTCCCACGGTCCAGGTCATTGATGAAGATGCTAAACAGTACTGTCTCATTATCAGTTTCTGGGGGAACACTGTTAAAGGGTGGCCTCCAGCTTGCCTTCTTGTCACTGACTCTCTGAGCCCAGAAGGTCAACACAGTTTCAGTCCACCTCACTGACTGCTTGTCTAGCCCATACTTCATCAGCTTGTCTATGAAGATGCTATGAAAGACTGTTATGTCTTGCTGTCTGCAAAATGCTCCAAATGTCCCATAGTCAACAACTAAAATTTCTATCTTCCTCCTGACAACTTGTATAATAAATGAAACATTAGCCATGGAAAATACCATGAATCTGGTGGGAATGAAAAAAAAAAAAAAAAAGACAAAATAAACTGCAAGCTAAAGAAGAGAAATGTTATGGAAATGTTATGTTCATTTTTAAATCTATATGAATAGTCATTTGTATTTTTTCTAATGTCTGAAGCTGTGAAAGGCCCTCTGCTCTCCCTCTGCTCTGTTGAAAACTGGACACCATGCAAAGCAATTGACTGCATTTTAGTAATCAACTCACATAGCAATGGGGCTGAGAGCTTGCCAGATCATGGAAATACATCTGACTTGAGATCTGAATGTGTCTTCCTTCCCTGAGATGAATAATCAACTCAATGCTCTGCTGACAGGACAGGGAAAAAAAAAATAGAGAAATGAAGCAGCAAGCTCTCAGTGAGAGGGGGTGTAACCTCACGTTTTATTTAGAACAGATATCTTAAGTTTATCTTCTCTAACAGTAACTTCTCTCATTTGTTGAAAGTGCTGGCTGAACTGAGTTGGACCAGAGCTGGTAAAAAAGGCATGGTGCTGTTGAAGACAGTTTTGTAGAGGTAACTTTACCTTTCTATTTGTGTTTCTTCCTGACTCTACACTAAAAATTTACATGAAATAAATTTGGCTATTTATTCTACCGAGTGGTCAAAAGAGATATGGGTCAAATTTGATTTGGCTTAAAATAAAAGATTCACTCATTTTTGTTTTATCCAAGCTGATTTGTTTGCACAACACCTCTCATCAATTCTTTCTTTAAAAGGGAATCACTTTTGTAGAGCCTGGTTTACAACAGAATTTTCAAACAGAAATTCAGAGGACTGAGATTCTGTTTAGCATAGGCTTCTCAGAAGAGTTGTCCTTAGCTATGAATTTTATGGCTTATTGGAAAACATTTCTTTGAAATCTGATAGTGTTTATGAAAAACAAATTTACTTTCCCCAGTAGATGGGTCATATCTTAAATATTTAACTTCTGTCTGCTTTGTATTAATTCAGGATAAACATAGTATGTGTGGTACAAGTCTTGATCTTATTCTTTCAGTGTTCAAAGAGTCCGAAGAATCCACTGAAGATTTATTCTCTGGGAGGAAAGTTCTGTTTTTCATCATCTGGTTACTCAAGACCCATAAAATAAGTCCAATGCTTGACAGAACCTAAACTCCTAATCTTTGTTGGCAAGGTACTGTCCAAATAATATGAAACCACAGCTCTTTGGTATTCAACAATGAAAAGTTAAGTGGTCTGTATTAATTATAAATAAACTGGCATGCCAAGACTTCAATGATACTGAAAATTTGCTGCAGCAGGAAAGATTTCAGAGAGATAGAGGGGCATTCAAAATTCACTGCCAGGGTTCAGTGCTCCAGAATAGATTGGAGTGGGACTGTGGACATACTCTCTTAGTACATGCAGCAGGCAAGATTTGTAGGATACTTTTTCCAAACCCAATTAAACACAGTGAGTTTGAAAATTGATGGTCTCCATTTTTTTTTTTTTTTCAGTATGAAAGTGCTGGCCATGAAAAAAATTAAATAGCAACTTATTCAATCCTATTTGTCCCCAGCCACTCAATCAAATTACAGTTGATAGCCAAGCAGTGGAGCAGGAATAAGATATTGTGAGCCATCAGCTAAATCTGGAGGGATTGACAGCATTTTAAGGACATGGATGTCTAAACAGGCAACTTAGACTGGATGAATAAAAGCAGACAGGAGAGGAAGTACAGGAAGGTCTAGAGACCAGGGAATAATGCTTGGAGTAGGAAGGCAAAGACTGAATCATTACATGAAAATGAGACCTAGAAGGAAAAAAAAACAGGCAGAAGCTTGCTACTAAAAACAAAAGAGAGATGGAACAACACAGAAAATTCTGGTACAGAAAGGAAGAAATTAACACAGTAGATCTGTTCAAATTAGACTCATCCTGAGCAATAAGGTGAGATTCCAGCCCCCTGCAGTCACAGGTTCATTAGCTAACAAACTCTTTCAAGTTACATGTTGATTTTTTGATACTTAGAGTCAAAAGAAATAATCAAATACTGTGTAGATATATCTTTCATTCATTGAGTGTCTCATGAAATTTGCAAAGTCCAGGGGAATTTTAATTTCAGATATATGGAGTGCTAGTTTTAAATGGAAGTAGGATTCTAATTCAGTTTCTGAGCTTTCAGGCCCTAAGGGCAGCCATAACAGCCCTGAAGGCTGATGAAAAAGACCTCTGAGTAATTGGGAGTAGATAACAAGAAGTAAGGCTCAAGACTATGATAATGGTCTTCAGTATATGTCTGTTCTTGCATATATTCTTGTAAATAATAGTTAATGTGCAAGCTGTCAAATTAACATCAAGATGAAAACACAAAGTGCCAGACTTGTTTACAGCAGTGAATCAAGGGAGAAGCTGTTTTCACTAACATTTGAAATTATTCTTAATTACTGGTATCATTTTCTATTTGGAAGGAATGACCCGATGAGGTTTAAAAATCAATAGCTTTATACATTTGCACACATGCTATGCTTAACCAAGAAAAGTGCAATTTTGCTAACTCCTTACTGGCATGAATTTTGACTGTTTGGAGGCACACACAGGTCAATGCCTCAGACAATGAATTTCTTATTACACTCGAAGGTAGATGGGTAAAGAAAGTTGAATTGTTTTCACTGTGATCATGTCCCATATCTGGGGCAGAAGTCAGAATAAAGCCTTGTAACCTGATTTCACAATTGCAAACTAATGCTTTCCGTGCTTTCTTGCATAGACTATAGCATCAGAGATGACCCTCATTCTTTTAAATGTTCATTGTAAAATCCTTTCCTCTTGCCCTGTTGACCCTTTAAAGGTTTTCTCTTTTCTTTGAGAGATATTTCCTGGATGTGTAGTCAGGAAAGGAAATTGAAGTAGCAAAAAATGTTTTTGCATACAGTGCTACACAATCATTTTAGACCCTGACCTCACCCCAGTCAATTAAGAAACCCTTGGAAATTCAAGAACGCATCTGACTTGTGGAGGTCTGGATTCTTTCTACCTCATTTGCTGTTCATAGCACTCATCAGAATGGCCTGCTTCATAGATTGAACGTGTGTGTGTATATGTGTATGCTCATGTACATGCACAAACACATGTTGAATACGATGTAACTTTTAGGTGCTGTAACTCAATAACAGGCCCAAAGTTTGCCAAGTATTCTCTGCAATCTATTTCTAGATACAATAAATTTTGTGTTTCTTTGATTATGTGTAAATATATTTCTGAATATGTAAAAAAATATTTGCACGTCTATTTCTAAATGCATATGCATGCAGTCTGTGTGCAAATCTGATGGCATATGGTGATGAGCAAATCCTTTAAGCCTTGAAATAATGAAACTTAGAAATAATTTATAGTACATTTTGTTAGTGGAGGGAGGAAAATAGAATGGTGGGTTTTTTATTTGTTTGTTTATTTTTCTTTGAGTACAGGTCTGGCAAATGCTGCTATGCAGTGAACAGGGAATTGCATAGCCAAATATAATTCCAAGCCATGTGGCAGACAATGTGCATCCTGCACAGGGCAATGTTAACAAGGGAAAGGTTACAACCTTTATAGGCTACCTAGCAAAGACGTATCTGGGGACCATATAGCACAGACTTTCTATCTTTCTATCTTTCACCCCTAGTCTCATACAATGGATAACATTTCTAAGCCAAAATTTCCTCTCCTGTGGTCATATAGTCTGTTTCTGCAGCCTCATAGGTCTGAAAAACAACGCAAAAAGTTCAACAGAGATAATATTAGAAAAATGAGAACAGAAAGGTTTTTTTTTTTTAACCTAAGTTTTTATTCCTCAAACTATGCCATAGCAATTTGGCACACAATTATGGCAGGAAGTAAGGAGAGGATGCATGTCTATTTGCAGCATGTTGGCCTCTTGCTGGATAGGTGATCTGACAAGGATTGATCACAAGGAGCAGAAGTGCAAATGAGTGCAGAATTATAACCCCATAACACTAATGAGAACCCAGAGGTTACCTCTCCCTGAAGGCCACAATTACTGGTGCTGGATCAGACCCCAAAAATGCTGCTGACACAAAATACAGTAAATTATATATTTACATTCCAGGAAAAGCATCTCCGGAGAGCACATTGAGCTGACCTTCAGATCATAAACCCATGTCCTTTCTTCCCTTACTCCTTTTGTAGCAGACCCCCAGAAGGCTTTATAATCTTACTGTTCTTCTGCTGTTTTACCCTTTCTCCTTCTGTGGGCTTGAGGGATATCAGGGAGGACTCCGAGAGCAGTAGAGGTGAGGATCCTGCTAAATAACTCTGGAATTTATGAGGTCAGCTTTGAAGAAAAAAGAAACATTCTAGTGAAAAGTGAGAGTTCAGATTTTTGGTTCACTTCTTTTCTAAAGGAAAGCATTAGTAGTATCAGCCTTGGAAAAAACATATCCTAAGCCAATATAAACCAGCCTAGCTGCCTGAGTGCGGTGCTGCTTCACTAGTACAGTCTGATGGCTGTTCGGTTTTACTAAACTCTTGAGAAGGCAAAGCTCTACCTTGTCCTTTCTTTCTTCTTCCTCATAGCTGGCCCAAGACCCTTCTTTAGTGGTTCCCTTTGCCTTGTTTTTCACTGTCCTGCCAAATTAGCATGAGCACTGCAAAGTTTTAGTCATCAACATAAATTTTGCTTGTTGTTCCCAATGTTTAAGTGCTTATTTGTGTTCTTTTCTGACAAATCTTGTTTTTTTCTGTCCCTAGAGGTGGGACAGGAAAAATATATTGTTTATTATTTTAATTCATAGAAAGTTTTAAATCTACTCAATTGTTGGAGAAAACATATCCGTATAGACTTTTTCTTCTACTAACTTCTCTTAGAATTATGAATTAGCTGTGTCTCTCATGCTATTTCTGAGAACTAGATATTGTCCTATAATATCACTTGATGTTTATTAAAATGTAAAGAGACAGAAAAGCCAACAAACATCTGAGTTCACACAATATATCTATCATAGCGATAGGAAAAAAAAAAAAAAAAGACAGATTAAAGCTTTTTGGCATATATATGTGTGTGTATTTTGTCACGATGACTAAGTCCAAGCCGTTATCAATGTTCAATATGAACAAGAGTCAGTTAAGCAAAAATTGTGAGTATTCACAGTGGTTTTATACATGGAATCATTACAGAGAAGACTCAATATGCCTTGACAGAATGTTTCACTATATTTGTGGGAATTCAGTAAATGAGAAAACTAACACAGAATTGAGATTCTAGTGTCTGAGCATCAATCTCATTGGCTCCAAACTGCATGTTCACCTTTAAGTGTTTTTTCAGCTTTGTGGAAGACAATTTACAAACTAATTTAGTTCTGAGTAAAAAAGTCTCTTTTTCAGCCAGTAATTTGAATAATACATCCAACATTCTGAGTTGTTCTTTCCTAAGTGAAGCAAGAGTGTCAGGCTAAAATAGTCTACTCAGCAGATTATTTTTTTTTAAAGGTGCACTTTCCAAAGAATGTAAGACTGTAATCACAGAACAAGTGCTTGCAACACTGAAGATCAATGAAGCTCATAGGTTTATGCTAGCAGTGAACGTAAAGCTGCAGACAAATTTTCCTTTAGTATCAACTGGCTTCTCCACCACAACTGTTCCTGTCTAAACCAACGCTATGAGAGGACCGACCTCCATTATTGGGCCTTGATTCTACAGGATTGGAGATAGCGCTTGGATCTCATCCAATCCTTTTGGCTAAATGCTTAGTCAAAGGCTAACACAAGGATGGCAAAGTTTTACATTTGACTGAATATACAAGATGTTTTTGTTGTTATTGTTGTTTTGCTTTCATTTGAAGGGAAGAGTAGATTAATTGGAGTTGTACTTAATCCAGGCAAGATAATGGAGTGGGAGAAAGTGACTCACAGTCTATGATTACACAACATTATGCAGTGCTGTGTCAGCACGAGCATGAGAACGAGTTGGTGAACCCACAGTGCTATGTGGAACCCCAGCATCCCTGGAAAAGTGATGGAACAGCTCATCCTGGCTGCTGTCTCCAGACACGTGGAGAAGAAGGTGCTTAGGAGTAGCCAGCATGGATTCACCACGGGGAAATCATGCTTGATTAACCTAATTGCCTTCTGTAATGGAGTGACTAGCTGGATAGATGAGGATGGAGCGGTGGATGTCGTCTATCTGGACTTGAGCAAGGCTTTTCACACTGTCCCTCACAGCATCCTCCTGGGCAGGGTGCAGAGAGTGGTAGTCAGTGGTGCGGAGTCCAGCTGGAGGCCTGTAGTTAGCAGTGACCCCCAGGGGTCAGTCCTCGGTCCGGTCCTGTTCAACTTATTCCTTAATGACCTGGATGAAGGGATGGATTGCTCCCTCAGCAAGTTTGCTGATGATACCAAACTGGGAGGAGTAGCTGATAGCCCTGAGGACTGTGCTGCCATCCAGAGGGACCTGGACAGAGTGGATGACTGGGCGGTGAAAAATCTCATGAAGTTCAACAAGGGCAAGTGCAGGGTCCTGCACTTGGGGAGGAATAACCTTAGACAGCAGTACAGATTAGGAGTTGACCTGCTGGAGAGCAGCCCTGCAGAGAGGGACCTGGGTTTCATGGTGGACGACAAGTTGACCATGAGGCAGCAGTGTGCCCTGGTGGCCAAGAAGGCCAACGGGATCCTGGGGTGCATTAAGAAGAGCGTCTCCAGCAGGTCGAGGGAAGTGATCGTCCCCCTCTACACAGCCCTGGCAAGGCCACACCTGGAGTACTGTGTCCAGTTCTGGGCTCCCCAGTAGAAGAGGGATGTGGAGCTGCTGGAGAGAGTCCAGCGCAGGGCTACCAGGATGATCAGGGGCCTGGAACATCTGCCCTATGAGGAAAGGCTGAGGGAGCTGGGCCTGTTCAGCCTGGAGAAGAGAAGGCTGAGGAGGGACCTGATCAGTGTCTATAAATACCTCAAGGGAGGCAGTGAGGAGGGGCCAGCCTCTTTTCAGTGGTGGGCAACGATAGGACTAGAGGAAATGCTCACAAGCTGAGGCACCAAAAGTTCCACGGGAACTTAAGAAAACATTTCTTGACAGTGAGGGTGACAGACCCTGAAACAGGCTGCCCAGGGAGGTTGTGGAGTCTCCTTCTTTGGAGATCTTTAAAACCCACTTGGATGTAGCCATGTGCTCTAGGTGACCATGTGCAGGGGGGTTGGACTAGATGACCTCTGAGGTCCCTTCCAACCTTAAGCATTCTATGTTTCTGTGATTCTATGGTTGAATCAGGCTGGTTTTTTAAAGTGCAGTGGTATACAGGTAGTGCTTGGATTGAAACTAGAGCACTTTGGGAGCAGGGAAAATAAGAGACCGAACACCATGTACTTTGTGTAGTGCAGTATGGCTGTGGGGTCATTTTTTGACTATTTCCCACTTCCCTCCCTCTTCTGTTCAACCACAGTACAGCAGGAGCCTGTCTGGAGCAGAACTAGTATGGCATATTGCCCAAGCTAATTAGGCTCTCCTCTGATTTAGGCTAATTAACCTAGACACTACATTGATGTGCTTAAGCTGTTTCCAATTCTAGAACTAACTTTTTAAGTTAGGTTGGGAAATTGTGTCCCATGATACGCTGCATAGCTTAAATAGTGCTGGTAATAGAAAGGTATGTGGCCAAATACTATCTCCTTGCTTTTTTTTGTTTTGGATGTCAGCATACAGTCCTTCTGGGATTTTTGGAAAGGCTGTACTTGGAAATGCTGAAGGAAATCAATGGGAACTGCCTGTTTGACTGTCTCTGTGGACAGTGCCTTACGCAGTGAGTGCTACTGAAATATAAATAATAAATAAGATTCTCTCCTTATGGACTCAGATGTAAGATCTACTAACGTAAAAGTGGTTTTAAGGATGACTTATTTGTGTATATTGTTTAAAAATTAAGATAACTAAGTGACTTATCTTTAAAGATCATCTTGAAAAGCCAAGTTGCGATTCAAATTTGACCTTATCCAATATTTGAACATGTTTTTATCTTGCACTTGTGTTTAATTTTGTCAACAAATGAATGGCTATCTGAAATGTTGAAATAAAGGAAGAAATGTATCATAGGGGAGATGGACTAGGGTAAGTAGAGTTCAGTGGATATCTATGCATGTGAATATATGTATTTAGGTGTGTGTGTATAAACTATAGGTAATATCTATTTATTTAATTATTCTACAATTTCCTCCCCCCCCCAAATTTAAAGGCAATTTTTCCATTAAGTGTAGTCTGTCCAGCAGGATGAGCTGGGTAGTAACAAAATTTGTCTTATAGCACTCACATCACTTCTCTGATGCCTACTTATTTAAGCCCTGAGAGAAGTGAATTTTTTTATGGGATTGCTGTATGAGTAAAGAAAAAATTATTTTCTTAGTTATAATTTTTTGTAACAAATTTCACTAGAGCGTCTTGACAGAATATGGGGAGGAAAAAGGGAAAGATTCATTCCAGCCAAGAAAAATTGCTTTGAACAAGAAAAAAGTGAGAGTTCTTACTGTTAAAACAAACAACAACAACAAAAAAAAACACTAAAAAAAGAAAAAAACTCAGAAGCAGAATTACATCCAGAAAATAAACAAAACAGCAAAAGAACTTTCTCATAAACAAGAATTGTTAAAAGATTCTTGTACTCTGCTTGGGTTTTTGTACTTTCATCTCCTTTCACAATATCTGTCACTAAGGTAAGGAAAGTGGGACAGGGTGGAGGGGTGCTGAATGTAGTATGTTTTAATAATTTTTTTTTAGATAAACATACAATTATAGGCATGTGGGCACTGCAAAAATACAAATTGCTGAAGCATTGAAGGAAAGCTTGCTCAAAATGGAGAATATAGAGCTAACGATTTGAGGATGATGCAAGCACAGAACAAAGAGAAGATGTTACGCAAAGCTGTCAAGGGTTCCTTTACTGATGGTGGAAAGTTACTAGAGGATATGAAGGGAAGGAAAAAGAGTATTGCAAAATATAGGAATTCAGTATCAGAAGGGTTAATTGAAGTTTCTGTAACTATTTTTCTTTTTTTTGCAGCTTTGTCCAATTTTATCAAAAACAAAAGCAAATGTTGAAATGTTGTTTGGCTTTAAAAGAAGTGAATTCCAACATCTAATATTTTAACTAATTTTCCAGGGAAATCCTTGGCAATAGGAACTACATTCACCTCAGAGTACATAATCTATACACAACAGGTGAACTTACAAAGATATTTATACAGTCATTTTGAATTCCGGTATGCTGTTATTATCCTTTAAAATGCTAGGTAATGTTGTGGAAACTAATATCACTGTTTCACTGAAGCTCCAACCAGTGTTTTATTCTTAATCTTGTAGTTTTAATGAAAGCATGCTGCTTACTGCTAATAAAGCTGTGTAAACAGTCTATGTACATTTTATTCAATTACTTTAGTTCTGTTTCTTCTTTTGTAATTACATATGAGCAAGAAATGTTTGCTACTGTTTGTTCCTCCCAACTGTTTGATGAATACTGTAGTCTGTATTAATGCAAACTGACTCCTTACAGTATTCTTTTGGAGATCAATGTTTAGTTGTCAAAAGCCAAGTACGTGCTTTTTTTCCGTGACTGGATGATCTTATTTTGTCACAAAACACACTTTCTTTAATAAATTCATAGTTTTTATCCTGCAGTGTGGTCTGTAGATCAGCAAGCTGGGACTATACCATGATGATGAGAAATCAGATATTAAATTCAATATCCATCATGGAAAAATAAAATCTGATAAATACAGTCAAAGCCATACAATTCTATGTGCAGGTATTTCTTTAATTTTGCTGCTCTTCTTGTATGGTTGTCAATTAGAGGTGTTTCTGTAGCTTAAGGTCCTGTCAAAAGTACTTTATTCGCCAATAGTGACTGCAAATTAACTCCTAAGAAGTTATGTGGAGTTTGGTATTGTTTCTTTACTAGATTGCAGTATTTTGTTCTTGTCCCTATATTCACTTCATACTTTTTCACATGGAAAGTGCATATGGCTTGCATCAAAACATAAGACATTTCTTAAATTGAAAATATTTCTGAAAGTCTCTTCCTAACCTTCTATTTTTTGAAGTATTTTTAAAATAGTTATATAAATAACAATTGTCCAAGGCCTTTGACGAGGGCCCAGGGTCCAGTATGGTCCATGCAATCACTCCCAAATTATTAACCAATGAAAACAAAATAATTCTAAAATTATTAACCTGCTCTAAATCACTTGTAAATTGAGTGCACATTTAAAACAAATCTGAAGTAAACTTAGGACAGACGGGAAGACATAAAGGGTTTGGATCCCCCAGAAAAGCCTCTTATGCAGCCTGACTTGAGCTGTGTATCAGTTGCCACAGCCAGGATGTGGACCAAGCCAGTACCATTTAAAACAGGCTGCCTGAGTTTTTGTGCCATTTACATGTTTGATCTAGTCTAAAGTAAAATATACCACTAATTAAGACATAGTCTTTTATTCTGAACTGATTGTTCCTGGTCAAGTCCAGTTAGTGACTGCAGGAACCTGTTTCAGGTCACCTCCATTGGCTATATTTTTTTCACTTCATGCGGCTGTTTTTCTGGTTATTTTATTATCCTGGTCACCAGCATCAAGGCTTCTGTGCTGCTTCCCAGCAGGTTTAACTGGTCCGTCCTCTCAGTAATTGACGGTGATAGTTGTCATACAGTGAGTTGTGAGGGGAGTTTCTGAGGAGAGGGAATTGGGAGGCTGTGTTTTGTCCCTGTGCTGGGTAATCTGTAATGGGTGCAACAGAAACAATTTTAGAAAGCTGCAGAAGATTACAAAACCAATAAACAAAAAAATGTTGAGAGGAAACCATGGTTACTCTTTTTTTTTTACAAAAGTCTATAGGCTAAATAAATAAATTGAAATGATCTCTTCAACCATATTTTTTTTTATATTGTTTGTAAGTGCTGCAAAGACTTACGAGTGATATTCATTTTGTATTTGCCATAACACTTAACACTTCAGATATAAGAAATGATTTGAGTTTAGCTTTGGTTTCTGTTTCCAGGCCCACATCATTTCTGTTGTGTAACAGTGATTAGAGTGTTTGCCTTCAGACTTTGATTTCTCCTGCTGTAAAATGGTGGCAGAAATGTTTGCCTTTATTTTTTCTTAGATGTTTGCATATCCATGAATGAAAAGAATTATTTATATGCCAATGTCTTTTGTCTGTTCCTGTTTGGCATCCACTAAGACATTTTGCCCACAGGATTCCTCTGGAAATTGAACGGCTTGTCCTAATTCAATTAACTGATGTAAGGGGATTAGGACAGACCTTGCTATCAACTTTAGCTTTGAAATACTGACGTAAAGGAAATGTGCAGATATGAAGTTTTATGACACAGGAATTTGGGTATTCATATTATCAATAACAATGAAAAGTGATCAGCATCTGAGACCATCTAACTTTAAAAGGAGAAAATTGTCATGAATTACAAGTTCACTTTAAAGGGTTCTGTGTGTTTTCAAAAATCCTGAATTCAAGTTTTCTTTCCCAAAAAGATGGATATGACCATTGTGGTCATATATCAACCACCAGCAACAATCCAATCAATCAGAAGGTTCTTTAGCTGATAGGCACCAATGAAAGAGAATGAGAGGTTAATGTAGAGCATGGCAGTGCTGTCACTGATCTGACATGAACAGTAACAGCATTTAGGAGGCAACTTTTAAGCTTTGGTCCCACCAGATTTTAGATGGAAACTTACCATGGCTCAGATTTCATTGTCTCTATTAGCAGAGATTTCAGTTGCCAGATGGTCAGGGAAAATATAAGGTTGCATGTGCACTTTTTAAAGGTTAGTGATATGTGGAGGAAGATACTGTTACTTACACATTATGTTTGGAGTGAAGATAATGCTCAATGACACAAGACTAAAACACGTCTTATTATGCATTATGCTTTATTGTTTCTGTCATTACTGCTGTGCTAATTCTTCCCAAGAAGGTTTTGATTTTCTTTCCAGATGCTGCAAATTGAACCAGATTGCTGCAGTCAAGAACTGATTTTTCAAGTTCGTTCTTCTGTTTTTAACTCTATCAAGCCCTGGCTTACCAGAAATACTGTGAGACAGTCTCCTGAAATGAGACTTCAATGACAAACCAAGCAAACACAAGTTGTCAAATTATAACTTGCAAATAGAAGTCAACATCTCTCTAGGAAAGCAAAAGTAGGAAAATTCTGTAAATAAATTACACAAACCATAAAACATGTAAAGAGTAATTTAAATTGTCTAGTTAATACAATAAGGGAGAGATACATGCAGCTATCTTTTGCTATTTTAGGACAGTTGGAAACAACTGGATGCCCTGATATTCTTTATCCTGAACTGACACAAAGAAGAGCTTCAAGATTTCTCAAGATTTGCCTCCCTGATCTACTAATTGAACTTAATTTACCAAAACTTTTTTTCAGCAGGAGTTTAGATATTTTTATATATATTTATATTTATATTTATGTATGTGTCTGTGTGTATGTTGGAAAAATATCTACTTTCTGGAGGAAAAAAGATAAAAGAAATAAAGTAGACTACTTGAAAAACATGTTAATTTTATTTTTAAGCAGAACAATAAAAAGACTTAACTATGGAATGCTGAAGTTCCTCATTTGAGTTATACTTCAGGTTTATTACTGATCTCAAGAAGGTAGAATACTCAGCTAGATTACACCATTTGTGAAGCCCTTGAGATAATTGTGAAATGTGCCTTTCCTCCCCAGGGAAGAGGAGAAATAGAATTATAAAATGGGAGGTGATGTGCACCTAAGGGACCTTGAAAGTACTCAGCTGATTTCTTTGTACGTTGCCAAGAAATGCAAAGTACACCACCTGTGAAGTTCTACAGATTTTTATAATTAAAAATAAGGTAAAATATAAATATAAAAGGCAGTTTGATGTAGGGTAACTGACATACAAAAAGTTCAAGGTTAGGGAAGAGCTGCCTTCAAAAAGCTACAATTTTCTTTCGTATGAAATAATTATAAAAAGATGGTCAACTGGGTGTTGTCAATGGGTTTAGTGCCACTATGAGACTAATATGATTTTCTCCTTCATCATGTGAGGGAGTCACATTATTTCATTTAAAATTAAGATGAATACTGAGAGTTGAGTATAACCTGAATTCAGGGTCGAATATTCAAAATCCATTTAAGTCAACAGGAGGATCTAAACAGATCCCAATCTTTCTCCCACTGGAATTAATGGTAAAGTTCCCAATGCTGCAGACTTGTCAAATCATTTTGGCTGGAAAACAGATGATGGAACAGTAATGTACTGACAATTGCAACATACACTTATCAGAAAGTGATCCAAGCCATTCATTTCTCTATTCCATGTGAGTGTAAGCGTAAAGATGTAATATAGTCAATCAATATTTTTTTTTCTAGGAACAAATGAGTTTTTAAAGGAATGCTATTGACTCAATATTGATCCTTAATGCCGAAAAACAACTTCCTCCTTTCTTTCCTACCCCTAAGCAAATTGTAGTTAAATTTATAATTCTAAACCACAAAGAAAAGTTTTTGTTAACTGTAGCATCTTAATGTATAGCTGTAATAGTATATTTTGGACTCTAAGTAAGTGTGGACAAAGTACTCACAGGGAAAAGCTGTGGATATATGTTAAGCCTTCACTGCTTAAGAAAACAACGAGTTCTCCAATCAATCATTTATTACTATTATTATTATCCTACATATTCTGTTGTTGCTGATTCTCTCAATGTATAGCTTTTGGTAGAGCCATATTGGGGAATCTGGATGAAAAGTCATATTTCACTTGAACAACCAGATGTTGTTCAAGTGAAATATTGAACAGGCCCTATTTCAGTAATGCAGTATAATGCTTGGTGAGCATGCCTTCCTTTTTCTGTGCAAACCACAAGAGAAAAATTCAGACAATTTCACATTTTTCCATTCGTAATGATTTTCTCTGTTTTATATAAGTCTTAATGGGAAAGGGACCTAGCTATTGCTGCCTCTTTCAGTAAGGTGAAAGTGCTGAAGGACAATTTGGGATCCCATCATATTTGATGTTATGTTACTGAATATTGATTCCTATTTCTTTTTATCAGAGGAAGAATTAATTTTGTGCTACTTTAGCTACCTAAAGGCTAATTGTATAGTCTAAGCTATGCAGGGATCAGGTAGACAGGTCATTGAGGATACATTTCTAAGACAGATAGGTTAAGTGCCTTCAGAAATATATTGCATCAGATGTCTAAACACATATTCTCAGAAAGGCCATGTCTATATAAATGCTGGGCATAGGCAAAAGGGAGATTTTCTATGTGAAAGATTGATCTTTCTGACAATTATTTTGGAGTCAGTGGTGCCTTTATTGTCATCTAAACTGACATTGTCCATAACATAAATCCTAGGACTTCATCCTTGTTACATCATGCAGCTGCCACTAGTTAAGATATTTGCATGGACCTTTTGAGCCTATAATGACTAATTATTATTTTCTGGGTTTTGATACTGGATAGCATTTCAGATAGATAATTTAATCAAAGGACTGAGGGGTTTTGTTTGTTTGTTTTTGGTACTAACTAGTAATAGGATATGTGGTGTTTAGATGCATTCAGTATTTTGAATGAACAAATCACAGCTTTCTTGGAACTATTAGTTTTCAACACAGTACTCACTACTTGAAATCTGTGCTGCTTATACTGGATACACTCTCTAGATGAGATCTTCAGCTAGTATAAGCTGCATAGCTCCACTAAAGGCTATGAAATTGCAGTGCTTTACATGAATCGAAGGTTTGATCACCATAAGCTATAAAATAAATTTCAAATCGCTGACAGAATTGGCTTCACTCTTAGATTACAGTTTCTGCAGTGAAAATAGTTTCTATTATAAATTCAAGCTTGGCTCACGCATTTATTTTATAGTGCTCACTTAAATTTGCTGTTCCAATTAATATGTCTTCTGGAAAGCTCACCTAGTGGGAAATCTGTGCCCAGTTTCCACCTGTATCCATAAACCAATGCTAAAAAAACATCAAAATACACTGTTTTTCATACCAAAAACAACAGAAATTTTATATCTTTGCATAGTCTGACAGATCTGACAAGTCTCAGGGCAACTTTCAAGTGTAGGATGGAATGAAAAATACAAAAGTATTTGTTGCTCAGCTCAAGGGATCCCATTTAATCCCATTTTTTAACACAACTGGTCTTTGGGGCTTAAGAAGAAAAAGCTCTGCTTTTTTGTTTTCTTTGAAAAAGTGAGAATTTGTTCTAAAAAAGGTCTACTAAAGTAAATGAAAAGACTTACTTTGATTATCGTTGTCCTTGTGTCATTCCTGAAAGTCAAGGTAAGCATTTACCTTTTGAAAATAGAAAGGAGAACATGCATTTATGCAAATTGTCCAAGCTAGCTTATCAGTAAAACCAAAAGGAATTCCATCGCTACACACAGAGACTTTGTGGGGAAAAAATGCAGACTTTCTGAAACACGAGTCAGTTGTCGTTTTGGGGTTGCCAAGTCAGTGTTCTTCATTTGAAGAACCACACATGTGCCAACACATGTTCTTTAGCTGTACAGTCCAGAAGCGTGTGTGTATTGTTGGATATAGAGAAAGGTGGAAACAAGCAGAAGTGTTTCACAATCGCCTTCCATCCCATGGTGATATTTCTTGCATACTGAAAGATTCCAGCTTTCTGGCTTAATGCCATTACAGGTTGCAATTGTAGTGATCACTACAAAGAAATGACACTTTTTTTTTTTTTGTTTTGTTGATTTCCAATGCATTAAGATCCTCACGAGAGGACCTCTTCAAGGCACTGTAATTTCTCATCTTATTCCCATCCATCTGTGAGAGAGGAGGAGCAAGTTAGCACTATAGCTACTGCAGCCTGCATCTTTTCTTCACTTACATTCTTGTTTTAGTGAAGCCTGGAGTGCTAGTGCTGGAATTAAGTGTCAAATAATACTCCTTTTCTTATCACGTTAAGCACCTATGATGGCAGGCCATTTAAATATATAATCAGAAATTGCTTGTCTCATGCAGGAACAAAAGGCACACACATTCCCTCTGTTCAAGGGCTTGATTTCCAACCAAATGCTACCCTCCCGCTCTCCCACTGTTTTCCACTCCACAGCGAAACCCTTCTGGACCCAGATTCAGGAGCTGATATGCTAGTCTTTTCCAGACACCCCAGGCCAGTGTTCCTCCCTCAGCTATAGTAGCTGTAGGTCATTTTTGGCATGGTGGAGTTTTTTACTATGAAACAGAATAGAGTATGAATATTGACATGAATCTTTCCCATAGTGACTTGACTTGAAATTTGACTGCACATTACTGGGAAAGCAAAAGAAGTCCTAGAAAGCATGGAAGTGAGCAAATAGCGGGTCAGAATTATAACAGATTCAACTCAGAAGCATTTAGCTTAAGTTACCAAAGCCCTAGAAGGTCAGATATGCTGCTAACCACTGTAAAAACTTACCAAGTATTTTAAGACACTTTACAAAACATTAAAATACTTCAAACAGCCTCTATATATTTGTGAATAAACCATCCCTAATTTACATCTTCTTTTTTAATATTATTTTTAAATAAACAATTTGCTCCAAAAGCCTGGCCTGTATATCCTCTCTATTTTTTCACCCAGTATTTCTTCCATAAAGCAGTGGAAAGCATTGCATACAGCTGGCGTGGAGCTGGTGATCAAACTTGTTTAAATCTGCAGTAGAGGAGGTAAATATTTTCTCTGACATATTTCGTGCTTCATTTTAAAAGGGGAGTTGTTTAAGGGAGTCTAAGGATCTTTGGCACTCATTGAACTGATATTGGGTAACTAAAGCCTGAAAGGACCTATAAAAATTCTCAGCCTTAATTTTTAATTTACAGATCTGTTTTCAGAAACTGCAAGTGACTTTTCTTTTCTTTACCGAATTCAGTTCCAAATCTCCCTAGGGAGCTTAAAGATAACATCATGTATAAGAACAAATATGAAAAGAAATAAGACCATCATCCTGTTTTAACTTATAAAAGAATTCAAGCCAAACACTGAAACTCTTAAAATAGTTACATGGATCAAAATTAAAATAGGGACAATTGCTAATAATTTGTTAACTTTCAGGAAACAGAAAGGGAGCATACCATTCAGCATAACAAAGACTGCCACTCCACTGGAGAGCTGATTCTCTTAAGGTTTGAAAGTACAGAGAGTCTGAACAGAATGAAAAAGAAATAGATTTGAGATTACCTAATTCCCAATCATTTAATTTAAATATTAGACAAAAATTGTCACCTCACCCATGTCACCTCCCGGACAAATTAAATAGCTATTTGCTTTCTTTGTCCTAGGTTTACTGAAAATGATGAATACACACCTCCCTGATTTATGATGCTTAAAAACCTGGGTCAAACTTCTGCATAAACTGTCAGGGAATAAAACTCACAGGATGGTGGAGATGCCTGCTCCATTCAGCCACTGCATAAACAGTAACAAATGTGAAATTCATTCACAATGTAAACTTTGACTACCCAAAGTCAAACTTTGACTACTCCAAGTTTACATTGTGAATGAAGTTCATGTTTTTCACAGTTCTTTCATACGCCTAATATCTGGAATGTTATTCAGCTGGACTCAGAGATTTACGATAAGCTCAAGCACATTTTCCTTTCCATAATTAGCTTTTGCTTCAGACTTCTACCTTCCACCCACCCATCCCTCATTGTTTAATACTTTTTTTGTCAGCTCTGTATTTATGTATGCTTTTGCTTCCTTTTTTTTTTTCTACCAATCTGCAAGATTTTGATTTGGAGACATCTTAATCTCTGACTTTTCTTTATACAAACCCACAGAGCATTACCTAAACTGGTAATGTTTTATTTAAAGGAGAATACGCATAAGACTAATTATATCAAAAGGCATAGAGTATAGACATATTAAATAAACAGGATTTACAAGTTCTTTAGCTCATTCTATATTCATAATGTAATGGAAAAAAAGTTTACATCGGTGCACTATGCAGGCACATCCTTTACCTCCCAAATGCCTTCATTATATAAAATTATACATAGTAATTAAAAGGTATATGAAATACAAATGTCCTTTTGTAGGACCATCCTTCTTATTACTAAAGTAAACAGGAGCTCCGCAATGTATCTTCCAAGATTCACATTATCTTCTGCCATGGGAAACCAAAGAATTGTTCCACCTAGGAATTGAAAAGTTTAAAGTTTTACAACTGCATTTAGCCACCTCATAAAGATTTGGTTCTGCTAGATTTCTTCTTGTTGCCTGAATAGTAATGATCATGTAACATGCTGTTTTTTTTTTTTTTTTTTTTTTTTAATATTGAAATCTCTCTATATACACAGAATTGGAATTGCACTGTAAAATTCTGAAACTATGCAGACAAACAGACTGTTGTGCTTTTATTCAGCTTTAATAACAATCTATCATTTTTAATATGAATATCATTAAAGTGACCCGAATTTTGTGGAATTACTAGAGGCATTTATATTTTATATTGACAAAGCTGAAGATTCTGATTAAGAGGCTGTGCTAGAGCCATTACAGAATATCTTCTTCTGCTTCAGCAGGAGAATTTCATCAACTTATTATTGAGTTACATGTACTTCAATTTCCCTGCTTAAAGAAAAAAAGGAAAAAAAAAGAATTTCTAAGGCTTTATTATTGCTATGTGTATAAAAGATATAGTTGGATTTGTTTGTTTGCACTTAGTTAGTGGTTATTTTTTTCCTGTCTTTCTTGTAATAATAGCAGGGATCTGTGGTTGTTAGCTGCTTTATCATATCAGGATGCTTCACTGCTCTGCAACACGGTTTAAGGCTCTGAAGTTAATAGTATGCCTTTAAGGGACTGAAATCATAATTGCTCTGTCACTATTATGATCATGTATACTTGTGCAGTATTTAAAGCACTATTTTTTAAAAATTGGTAGCATTTGGTAGAATTTATACCCACTTTAGCCTGGCATAACAGATTACTACCAAAAAAAAAAAAAAGGAAGCAATAACTAAGTCCTGCAGGTGTGGGTGGATATAATTTTGCGGAACATCACTCCCAAACAGCACTGACCCATTTTTAATCAGTATTTATCCTAGATATACTCCCAAGATACATTTCATATTGTTATAAAATGTACTTCTCTAGAAGAAAATTTAGAAGAAATTGCAAATTTTTAATGATGGAACATTTGGAGGCAATCTGATTACAAGGATGACATATCTGTCTGTAGTAGAGGATAAAGCATAGGGACAGCATGCTGCCATATGAGAACACCCTTAGATAGTTTTGACCTGAAATCTTACTGGCCATTTACTGGTGTGCAAAGCATGTTCCTTTTCTGAAGTTTCCTTTTCTGAAGCTAAAAATTTTACTGGTATAACTAAATAAAGGTTGAAAATAAGTTAGTATTTACCTAAAACTAACTTGGCTCCCACAGACAGTCCATAGTTTTCGTAAAAGTCAAGTTAAAGCCTTGCTGGCAGTTCTTTTGGGTCAAGACACTTAATTAGTTTTCTTTCTTGCCTTGAACCTTCTTCAGTATATACCTGAAAGAAGGAGTGCCATAGACAGGGGAAAAGTGTTCAAATTTTAACTGGTCAGCAAAAGCTGTACAAAAATGTCTTTGGTAGAGTTCCTTACCAGCCTCCAAACTAGAGGCAAGAAAGTGAAATCTTGGTTATCCAATTTCCTAGGCTAGTCTTTGGGACTAATGTTTGTTAGTCTACCTCCTTCTGCCCTCAAGTTAAGGGTTTATGGGAAAAACAGAAATCTTATTTGTCCAGATCCCAGTCAGGGGTATTCCCCTGAAGTCCTGTACCAATAGGGATGCTGTGAGAGAAAAAACAATTCCCATTTGTGCTTTCACATTTACCCAGAAAAACCCTCCTGTGCTACATCGTTCTGTGTACTGCAAAGGCAGGCATTTGTCTTTTCCACAGGACACTTGCCTTGCTGGTGGCTAAGGACACAGCAAAGAACAAGGCATTTCAAGCTGTGCTATTTCCACTCCCCCCTGGGACCCTGTTTTTTTGCAGATAATCTGCTTTTTATACCTCATATGATATTCTAGTAAAGTTCACATGTATCAAAATATTCAGAACATTATCCTTAAATAGATACAAGATGCATTTATGTAAAGAAGCTCATAAAAGTATCCGTATTGTAAACAAAATGCAACAAATTCTGGAAGAAAAAAAAATAGAATCTGCAAACAGATAAAAAGATAGAAGTCACAGCTATGATGAGTAGGTCAGATTTACTGGTTATTAACCTCAAGAGTGCCTTAATAAACAGCAAAACATTTTAGTAATCTTAATAGCTGGTTTTATTATCAAGTAGGTCAAAATTAGGGGCCCTGTTAATAGGCTTGAGAGATGTTTTGAATATTTTATTGCAGGATGATGCATAAAAATATTATAGTAATGTTTCAGGCCTCTGCAGATGGACTTGAAGATTTATACCAAAGTGAAAAAGCATCCATAAGAAACAGAGTCCCATTTCATAATGGGAATACACTGCTTTTAGTATTTGCAGACTTGAATTAGAGGACTAGATCTTCAGCATAAAAAAACAGGTAGTTTTACACACTTCTTAGAATTTATTGATCAAAGAGTTATTTGCACCTATATTAATAATAGATGTTGCACTCTGAGTTGCCACGGGCATCCAATGAGTAAAACCTGAAGATACATTTTCTGGGTAAACCTGAAGATACATTTTCTGGGTAAAGTATCTACCCAAATCTATTCACATTATATTTTTATTTCAATATGCCACAGAAATGCACAAAAACACACTCAACTGCAAGGATTCTGCAGTAAATTCAGAAAAATGTTACTGTAAGGTTTGGCTCCATGCAGAAATTAATGATTTTCTGAATAGATTGTGCAAAACTCCAAAACAGTGATGTCTGTCACAAGTAAGACTGAATTTAACATGAATTGAGAGGGTGAAGGAATGTATAAAGACCTGAAAAACTGAAAAACTTGCTATGCTTACAACTTTTCTTTTAGGTGGTAAGCATGCAAAAGTAATTACACTTTTATGTAATGTAACACTCTATGACCCACTTGAAAATTTTTTTCTTAGTATTTGTCTAAGGTTTCTTTCCTTCGCCTTACACTACTACTTGCATCACCTTGACTCCTTCATTTTGACAGTTGTTTGAGTCATAGACCATAATTCTTGGTAGAACATCTTCTAATCCTTTATTACCATAGCCTATAATCCTTTGCATATTGTAAGCATCAGAAATTAAACCAACATGTCTATATTTAACTACCCACTCCTGTTTCCATGACATTTCTGAAGCAATTGATAAAATAATGTTTTATTTATAGATGACTCATGCCCAATGCAGGTAATATCTACGATCACAAAACCAATCTACTAGTGTTGTCAGAGGATGACTGTACTTTGAAAATTATGTAATTATGTCAGATTTTGCAACCACAGTCATATTTACTTCAAATTATTGACTGCCTTTCTCTCTCTCTCTCTCTTTCTCTCTCAATATATAAAGTTTAAAAGTAAACTTTTCATAGTGAATCAATCTGTGAAGAGATTATTTAGATTTTTTTTTTTTTTTGGTAACTGTTATAGACAGTTATAATGACTATAAAAATAATGCTTGTCCACCAGAAAGTAAGAAGACTCAACAATACAGGCCCTCCTAATTAGTCACTCAGATAGCTGTTGCCAATTCATGGATTAATCTCTATCAGCGACAGTAGAAAACAGAAATGTTTTAATTTATTTTGAAGCTGTTGAACCAAAGACATATTAGCTGTGGGGCTGTTATTGCAAATTGCTGAGCACCTCTGGGAGACATTCTGTGTTTTCAACTCTTAACATACTACTGGGAACTGAGGATGCTGAACAGGATAGGAAAATAATGCAAAATAGTTTCTGCAAATATTTGCCTACATTTTAAATAAAATCAGTTTTGCTTTGTTTGCGCCTCATTTTATATTCAAGCTCAATACTTACTGGCAGTATATTGGCAAAAGTGAACTGTAATATTTAGACTTGCAATATTAACATGAACATTCAGTCAGTGAGGAAACAGAAAAAAAACAGTCATGATGTTAACCTATTCACCCAGATCATTCAGTACATATGATCTGATAATACTTCCACCAATAAGAGTTCAAACCATGCAGGATCCTTGGTACAGGCCTGAGGGCTTTTGCTTTTGCTCTATTTGAAATGTTACTAAATGGAATTCACTAAATGGATGATGATAAAAGAATGGTAGCTCAAAGACAATAATCAGCCAATCAATTACTAGTATGGTCCAGAAGATGAAGCATTGGTACGTAGAAGGCCAGACATTTTGGTTTCTGCATCATCACTGTTTCCTGTCATAAAATGAGCGTATTGATACTTCCTGTGTTGCAATAAAGCTAATTGTAATCTGAAGAGCTATACTAGGACTAAGTGCATATATACACAAATGCAGCTAATATTTTAATTCTAGATTTCTTATCCTTCAGCTTTCCCTTGATCAGGTTCACACATAATCCTTCCTTTATAATGCATCTATTTTATAAAGCAGAAGGAATAGACTATATTTTTTTCTCTTAAAACACTAATAATTAGGAAAACAGGAAAGCATATGATATCAAAAGATATAAATTTTGAGTTCTAATTAACTAGGCAAGAAAGAAAAATTAAAAAATAAAAAATAAAATCCTATTTAATTTTATACCCTGCAGTATTTCCAAATATCTTTCTGTTCTTTAATCCAATAAAGGAAAGGCAGTAAAATCACAAATTTGCATTCTCTCTATAACCATAAGCCATAAATCCAGGCTGTTAACACATCTTTGGAGTGATTCTCTCTTTGCATTTCCTGGTTTTACAACATTATAATTCCATTTGCCTCAGTGATGTTGCTCTTGATTTACCTTAGCATAAGCTAATTGAGAATAAAAAGCTTTTTCTGTTCCTTTACTTTTTCCTCCTTTTTATTCTGTAACAATTGGCTAGCTAAATCAGTTATGACTATTTACCCTTGTGTCATATCTACCATCTCCCTCTAAAGTAGATAGGACTGCGGATCTGACTTTTACCAAGAGATAAAAGTTCATCTGGAATTGAAACTCAGCAGAGGAGAAGAGCACGCTTCAGAGAAGGTGATCTCCCTTCTCCTGCAAAGTGTGAAAAATATGTTTAGAAAGCTAAGAATTTCTCTGATAATGTTTACGCAACAATTCTGATCACATTCACTCAGGATTCATGGTGCCTGCCTCCAAGTCACAGGTCTAAATACTCCTAAACCCTGTGTATGCACCATATATGAAGACTTAATAAGTAACAGCTAATAAACATATGGCAGCTTTTGTTACCAAAATCCAGGTTACCAAATCAAAAATGACCTAGATTTGCAGAGCACAAATAGGATATAATTTTATTTCTGCTTTAGGAAGCAATATAAAGTTTTAATTCATTTTTCAAAAGATATTTATCTCAATAGCATTGATGACATCATTGCAGTCTTGAAGGAGAAAGCAAGGAATGGCATAGCCTACTGTTTTATTCTAACCCATTACGGTGACTTCCTCTGACAGTTAGGGTTAATGAACTTTTATGCAAAATAGCAGCAAAAAAAGTGGCATGTGTATGTAAAGACTTTATATTATCGGTCAGCAGGGTTCCAAAATGCCCTATATTACATTGCATAGCAACAATATTAAACAGTTTCTGAATAAACCCATTGAGGATATGAAATTCTAAATTAGCTGATTTTAGGCAGAGCCCATGTGTAAGAGGCTATTACAGAGCCTAGTAATCTGAGGCATTGCATTGTTCTTATTATTTGCATTGTGCTAGTACTGAAGAGTCCAAAGAAAGATCAGAATACTACTTTGCTGGGTCCCATAGAGACAAAAAAAAAAAAAAAAAAAAAAAAAAAAAAAAAAAAAAAAAAAAAAAAAAAAAAAAAAAAAACAGGCCTGGAAGATAAGAGTTGACTGAGAAATTGTGTTTTCACCTTCCCATTTCCCCTTAATACAGAATGGGGTGCAAGACTGAACTTCACACAGCTTTTGCCTTTTAATCCTGAAAATGAGAATGTGCAGACTTGAAAACTATGGTGATGAAAAGCAGGGTGAGCATGTATTTCGCTCAGCATATATCTCCCCCTCCATGTATTAGCCTTGGTGAACTATCTCTGACTTGCAACTTTCCATCTTCTCACAAACATTTAATGGGTAGGATTTAACAGTGATTACGCAGGTTAGCACTTGGGAAACATAGCCTGAAGGTAAAAATTAGGAAGAACTGCCTGAAGTTCACCATGAAACTCTGTAGAGAGTACAATGCACAGGAGGGAAAACCTACCGAGCAATTTAAAGTGTTATTTTTCAAGTTCATTAATAAATGTAGAGAATTTTAAAAAGAGAATTATGCTTCCTGAAGTCCTGAGGGATTTTACTGCCAACTGTCTGAAAATTATCATTTTTGTAGATAAGCAAATTAAAGGGAAATATGACTTTTGCATCATACCAAGAGTATTAAACAGGGACTTTAAAAGGATCTATTTCTGCGTAATAATTTAATGCAATTTTATGTTTTGTATTCTCACAATGGGCAGCTGAAGAGCAAAGCCTTTTATATAATTTCAACTAAAAGCGAGTTATTTATTGAGTTAGGACATATGAAAAAGAGATTCTTTATTGCTATAAATAGTTATCCAGTAGCAACTATTTTGGCTTGTGGCAATGAAGGCTCTTAAACTGTGATTCATAGTCCTACATAAACCTGGTAAGGAGTGAATCCAAATTCAGTTCTTCAGTTATTGTCCCAAACCCCTTGCTCTGCACACTGCAGAAACTCATATTTAAATATCTGAGCGGACTCTGCATCTTAACTGCTCCTCCCCTGTTTGTGCTAAAAGCAGTAATACAATAAAGGGTTAAAATTGACATTTTAGTCAATGCAAAGGAAGAATTTTGAGTAGCCTTCCTAATCCAAAATAAATTTTATTTGGATCTTCAGGAAGTTTGAAACTAGGAATGCTCATTAGACACCATCCCTTCAGTTAAGCTTGGATTGTGAAGCCAGAATGTCTTGTTGCAAATATGCACATAATTCAGCTTTACAGTAGAGAACCCAGTAAAGGATACTTCTTACAAATAGAGACAGAAAGAAATAAAAAGAAAGAGATAAATATAAAGATAGCGCAGAGGATCTTTTCATATACCTTGAGATATGTATTGCCACCTGCAGAACTTTGGGTACCTAGGTAACCATGATAAGTTTTTCCTGAGTCTGTCCAGCTTTGCCTTTAAGATGCACAATGGTAAAGAGCTTTCTGGTTGTTCTTTAGTTCTTGTCTACATGTGTGTTCGTGCATGCGTGTGTGTTTCATTTCACATGTGCTAACTTTCCTCAAGTTCTATATTTGCATAGTGTTGAATGCTCCTTGTTTTTTTCCCAGGTAGATTTGCACCATCCATAGAAGCACAGAAGCAATCATGAAGATGACTGACCTATCATATACTTGAATTGCTCCTGACCAAGACTGGGCTGAAGGAAGAGAATGAGAAGCTCTTAAAGCACCTGTAAGAGAAGAAGACTTATATGAAAAGATTTAAGTTGATGGAATATACTGAGTCAAGATGGCAATAAAATTAAGAGAAGATGTGGAAAAAATACAGAGCAGTATATGCATATTAAGCCTGAAGCCAATAGTATGTCAGGAGATATTAACCCTGCTTTAATGAACTCAAAAATGAGACTGATCTTTTTACCAGTTAAGGATTCAGATGAAGAAATTCATCTGCACTCAGCAATGGCACTTTCCTTCTCTCTACAGGAAAAACAAAATGTAGCTGAGTGCAAAATATGGCCCTCTAAAGTGACTCCCCACAAGTGAGGACAGTGTTCTTTGGTGTTCTTTTTTTTTTTTTTACATTTTGATGTAAAATTCCTGACTTCAAGCGTTACTCATAAAATTGAAGGCATATTTTAAGCTCTTTTCTTGAATTTCTTGAATTTCTTATTTATTCTTCTTCCTTTTTTTTTTTTTTTTTTTAAATTGGAAGGGTCCGTTTTCTGCAATACTAAATACTTTTATGCCATTTGCAAGTTCATCTTTTACTGGCTGAATGTGAATAATGGCAGTATACAGCATTACACTGAAATGCATATTTTTGTTTTTAAACCAATATTCTTGCTTTTATATGCATTATTTTTCTATTTTTTTTTCTTTTTCAGGGACAGTTTCATTCAAAGCAATGGAGATAGTTTCATTCAGAGTAATGGCACAGTGGATATTAAATGAATGTGCACGTAGTCCAAAGAACTCGGTATGCTGCTCATCCTGTTACTACATTTAATCTAAATAACCTTTTTTATGCTCCGCTGGAATGGCATTTTCAAAATGCTATATAATAGTAAATCACAGAATCATAGAATGGTGGTTGTTGTAAGGGAACTCTAGAGATGATCTAGTCCAAACCCTCTGCTCAAGCAGGGATACCTAGAGCACGCGGCACAAGGTGGCATCAAGGAAGGTTTGAAGATCTCCAAATCACTCTTTAACCTTACCCTACTCCAGCTCAGTAGATATTCAGGGGAATACATGGTAAGGTCACTTATAGTTGTACTTTGTGTGCCTTCTACATATCAAAATACTGCTTAAGATAAATTCCACAAACACCTAAAGAAATTCAAACATAATTAAAACAAGAAAAACAAATATCAGTGCTTTGGAGTGAACCTACATGCTTTGTTTCCTTTCTGACATAAACTGATGGACTTCTATAAACTGATGGAATGAGAAAGTTGAATTAAGAGAAATACACTGAACAGCAGCGGGAGAAGAACAAGAGGGAATAAAGAGGGAGGTGAAGGTACCAGAGTGGGGCCCTGCTCACAGGGAAGACCATGTTTAGACAGACCTTGAGGACAGACATCTGGGTGGCAGTAACAGAAATGACCTTGCTATGAAGCAGGGACAGCAATAGCTCTCAAATATTTCAGGAGATTTCCTAAACAAGGACCATGTTTTCCTTCCACTTGCATAACTCATAATAATTCTACCTGCTTTCAATAATATTCCAACAAAATATTGAAAGCCTTTTCGGGAAATGTAAAGCAAATTAAGGGCATTTCTCTGTAAACTCAAGACTTTCAATAATCTATGAGATTCTGATAAATTTATCAGTCCTAACCTGCACTTTAACCACCATTAACCCTCAGGCCTACTCCCCATGTTTGCCCTCAGGCCTACACCCACTGTTTATCCTCAGGGCTACTTGACCTGTTTACCCTCAGGACTGGTCAGCCTGTTTACCCCCATGTCTACTCCTACTCTACTGCCTACCCTCAGGCCTACTCCTGCTGTTTACCCTCAGGCCTACTTCCATATTTACCCTCAGGCCTACTTCCCTATTTACCCCCAGGCCTACTCTTGCTGTTTTTCCTCAGGCCTACTCCCCCTGTTACTACACAATTTTCTTTTTGAAACACTTACTAACACATCTTCATCGTGATGCGAATATTTCTTTGTAAATCTAGTTGGAACAGTTTAAAGAGCTACGGTCCACTTCTTATATGTGATTAACGGACCCTGTGGGAATCCTCATCCATTTCAATGCAAATTCAAATACCTTGGACAACTTAAGTGGGATAATTTGTATGAACACTTAATTTGAACTAAAACTGAACTGGAGCATTCAGACAATCAGTTCCAGTGATCTCCAACCAATATGCAGTTAGCCGCATAATGTGTATCTCCATCTCAGTGCACATGAAAGTGTTTTCCTCCTTTATTTTAAAAGCCTTTTAATGGTAATATATATAAACACATTTGTTGGTATTAAGAATTACCTTGAGAAAGGAAAAGGAAATAACAAAAATGGGAGCTCTATCCTATTAGAGATGTCCAACACCAGAAAAACAGTACTAGCCAAGATGCTATATGATACGAAGTTCTGCCATCACAAATTTAAGTCATCAGTCAATAGTGTAATGTTACTTGAAAGATGTCACCCCAACAAGATGGGAATAAATTCCCCATCCCTCCCCCTGTTATCCTGAGACCTAGGAAATATGTGAATGACATGGAGTGTTGTAAAGACCAACCATTTAGATGGTCAGGCCAAGTGGAAGGGGACTGGAACCCAGCTTGCATTGTGAAGAGCCCACTGAGGTCAGCTCTCCATGGTATCAGTGGTTGTATATCATGAACATGTCCTCAGGCTGTGGTTCTCTTCCAGAAACAGGTCTGCAGGATACTGAGAAAACACTTATCACTTAATGTTACAAATAAAATTAATCTTTTAATCTCCCCTGCTTATGGAGTCCAACATGAGAGAAGGCAGACTGACTGTCCACGTAATGAGCTCTCGTGAAGAACTGCTCCCTCTTTGACTGCTGTGCTCAGCATCACATTTATATGTAATGGTCTGCTGGTGTAGACATTTGTAAAAGTTGAATGTCGATTTTCAACACTGGTAAAAAGCACCATAATGCTGTTCAGATGTCCAGCACCCAAGATATCCCTTGCAGGGCTGGGATAGGGAGAAGTAACTCATGTCTTACCAGTGAGAGGCTACTTTCAGGTTTACTCTCTTCCTCCCTTCTCTCCCTAGACCTGATGCTTATTTTGAGCTGTTGCTATTACAGATTTCCTGGCTCAATGATGAGCTAACACAGCTCAATAGGGCAAAAGAAGGGGAAAAATTCACTGCTGGTTGTGGTGACTTTTTTTCCTATTTTGAACATGATCTCCAGGGAACGTCTGTCCAGTCTGAGGAAACTTTAGCTTTACCTTCTGAGCACTGTATGCTGTAGAGCCCAGTGCATGCAGTGTCCAAAGTGCATGGGCCCAGCATCCTTGGGAGCCTCTAGCTAAAATGTCCCACTCTCTGCTTGTGGCATAACATTTGGCAACCTGTTAGTAGTAGAGTGACCAGGGGTTTGGAATTTAGTACAGAGCTGCTCCTTCCCTAAGCTAACATTAACCAGCACACTATGGTCAGGATGGCCAAACCCAACAGCATTTGATCCAAGAAAACTAATAGCTCCCTGCTAACATGTGGATTGGAACACACAAAAGCCCTAGCTGTGTATTTGTCTTAATTTCTGCAGTGCTCTAACTCAGAGTAAACTAAAATACAGTACATTAATTCCTTCCCTGGACATGAGAACTCACTTGCAGCCAAGAGATAAAGGGTATGCAGAGAACACCTAGGGTCTGCCCTGTTCTCTGAATGATATCATGTTATCTGCCCTATGGAGGGAGATGGTCTGACAGGGACACATATCCATGGAGGTACATAAGGGAATAAAATAAACATTTCCATTGTTAAAAAAATTCTCTCATCACAAGTCTCATCACAAACTGTCTTGGAATTTGTTTGGTTAGGTGGAAGTATCTTAGAGGAAAGGGAAAAAAAAAAAAAACATCGCTAGTAGCATAAATGTTGTACTGATCCTGTCCTAGAAGAACAAGCAGTGTCCTGCAGGTGCTAGCTGAAGTGTTCTTTCATGTAGATTTGAACCCCACTTTCTCAGGAGTTATCCTGAGTTCAAATCAGTAAAATAAAGACTGGACTACCATGTTGTAAGGCCACCGAAGGTCGGTGCAACAGAAAGTGGGGTTGAGTTCCTTCCCCAGGGCACTCTTACCCTTTTTTTTTGCATTGGTAACTGCACTGTACTGGACAGACTCCTTGTAGATATTTGCCCTCCTGTTTGTAATTGCATGCAGTGTCTTCTTTGTACCACAAATCGAGAGCCATCCAATAAGTGCAGTAGTGGTGTGTGGTGAGAAGCGCTTGCTATGTCGTGAGCTTGTCTCAGTTCAGTTTAACACATGAGATAGTCCAGGTGGGACCATGCAGGTTTCAGGGGGAGGCTAGTGGTCTTCTGGGCACAGACTGAGATCTGTTAGATAATTTTGGACCTCACTAAGGTGCAAGGTGACTTCTTGGCTTCCCTTCTGCCATACTGGGTGGCTTCAAGATCTCCATTGTGCTTGAGTGACAGGTTGTTTTGATATCTAGTTGCTTAGAAAGGTCATTAATCTGCAGCTAAATCTAGGCAATGGCTAACTGGAGCTGTTCCTCTACTTGTAAAGCAAACTGCATCTAATCTTTCTCATGTATTTTGCCAAACATGTAACTAAATAAGCGTGACTCTGCAGTCTTTTTCTTGAATTCTTTCTATTTTATAATTCTAATAATCTGAGTTATGTAACTATGGGGTTCTTAATTTTCACAGCCAATAGTATTACAGGTTCAGTGATTTAAATACATATTTTACATTTTTAAAAAAACTCTCACAAGTTAAATATCTGAATCTGGGTGAATATTTTCAGAGTATGCATCTTTTTGCATTTTCAGAGTACGCATAGCTTCTTTTCCTATTCTTCAAGGTTTTCTGATGTCATCTTCACAACAATTTTGGCCACCAAATCAGATATACGTGGCAAAAAAAATGAACTGAAGATTGATAATGTACGCTTTGTAACTTGGCATTTTTCAATAAATATGCTTGTCAAGAAAGGGCAATATTTTTATAAGAAAATATACTATACTCTGTTGTTTATCAAGGCAGTAACTGTTGCAGATTATTAATGTTGTGCTTTGGAATCTTGTATTTACTATTCACTTTGATAGTTAAGAGCATTCTATGCAATAAACCAGCTTGACAAGGGAAATAAATGTTTAACATATTGGTGATATAATCTCTGTAAAGCTAATTTCTGTTAGGCAGAGGCTGGAAGGCACACAACAAGCAAGAAAGGAGGCAAACAGAAAAGTTGGCAAATGTTGCCAAAATGACAGTAAATGGTAATGATCCGATCACAAAAATTGTCCTTCAAACTGGAGTGTGCAGTAAATAGTAATGAATAGATGTACTTGTCAGGAAGGTTTGATTTGTTTAGCAAATCCTTACTGACATACACACTCATTACCTTTTTTTGACAAGCATATTTACATATTAATCTTTTCAGGGCAGACCTTAAGTAGATATAAATCAACATATCGATACAAAATTGAAGGCCTGCCTCTGACACTGAAAAATGCCAAGTGATTATGGCAAGTTTCTATATCTTTTGCCCTGTTCTATTTCTTATTAGGATTTGAGTAAAATTTATTTCCATAAACTTTTATGCTGTAAAAGATAAACAAGAAAATGAAAAAGAGTTCTCCAGTTTGGAAACATTTGTATTAAGTACAACAAGGCAAAAATGTTCATAGAATTTCTATAAATATCCACTAAGAAATTCTCTATGCTGTGGGCAAATATACCTTTGCAGGGTATACCTTGCTTGGGCAGGGAGGATGAGACAAGAATCATGATAAAACTACCAGGAAGGAAGATTTTCCCAAATGAGGTGCAGAACTCCCTTAGAATGTATAATGTAGAACTCCCTCTATGTATAAATCTATTAATCAAGAAAAAAAGCCTGCATCTCCAAGTTGTTTCCAAGTGAAAATCCTCCTATATCAAGCCTCTCAAATAAGTTAGCACTCGAAGAAGCCTCTCATTGTCAAAATTGTATCAGAATTTGCTCTCACTTACTCTCATACTCTAGGATGGCACCTGGCGCACTATCAAAAGTTCAAGGTAGCTACTTAAGCCAGTGCTACTGTCTTGCAATGACAATGACAGGGGAAAAGTGTACATCAATTGCTTGCAGAAGTAAGTGTCAGGTCAACTAGGATTTAGCTGAGGATTAAATCTTCCAAAGACAGATTGTGGCATCTTCAAAGCAGAACTAATTGCTAAAAAAACGAGTTGCTACAAGCACATTTAATGCAGCACAGCTCCAAAGAGATGCCTGCATCCACTGCTGCTTCATGTCTCATCATCAAAGTCATCAGGATGAACTAGGAAATATAAAAATATCTAGCACAGGAATAAAAATTAGCAGAAAAGAGACAGTTTAAAGATTTACAATTTACAATGTTTAAAATGCTTTTTTAAATATAGAACTAAACAATTTCTCACCTTTTTGTTAGTTATTTAAATTTCTCTATAGTTAAGAGGAATGCCAAAACAATGACACTTTGTTTCTGTTTTATCTAATCACTCCAACTGCTTCCTCAAGCAGTAATATGGTCTGTTCATTTGAGTAGTTTTTCATAAAGAGTACATGTAGATACTTTGACTGCCTCATCACTCAGCATCCTTGAGACTACCAAAGGGAGCTGCTGAGACACTGGAAGATCTCTGAGCAGTGGCTTGAACCAGAGCTTCTGGTCAATGGAAGTGATTGAATTCAAAGACAAACAAGAAATTACCTGCTTAGAGGATGCCTTGGAACTGAAATGTTCTTGAAAAAATGTTTTAATAATGACAAACTTCCATATTATGCTAAGAAAGGAGATGTTTCAGCTGCACTATTTCTCATTGACTGTAAGTATCTGACTCTCCAGGTGCTGCCTGAGTACAGCAGAGCTGTACAGATCATCTAGCAATTTGTCAATCTGGGATAGAGACAGTTGGAGCACATAAGAAAAAGATCTCTGAGATGACCTTTTTTTCACTCTCTTTTCTTACTTTTGAGTGTGAAAGATCCCTCCCCCCAAAAAAGAAAAGCATTTCATGTTAACTACTTCCTTCACATTTTGCACATCCCCATTACCACTCTCTCTCTGCCTCAGATTGCCCCAGTGATGGACTGCACCACCAGGCAGGTAGTACTCTGAGCACCATTGCTATAAATACATTAATTGGAGATTCAAAAAGAAATATGATAACTGAGAAAGTTACAGCCACCAAATGCTTGATTCTACCTTAATTTACACAGTGTAAAACAACTCCAATGACATTTATGGAGCCACATAGGTTTAAACCACAGGTAAATAAGAAGAACCCCATAGACTATGAGGTACTGCCTAGAGTAATATCATATTAATATCAGCTTAACATAATATATCAGATGAAAATTTAAGAGTGTATAATCTGGTAAAACTCTGCTTAAATTACCCAGTGAGGGCATGGTTCCATTTTTAATTATTCATCCTCTATTCTGCCTTTCAATCCTTGCCACATATGAATAACCAGCACAGGGTAATGCTTTCAAAAGAGACTGTATTTCACGCATAAGTCTATGAAAACCATATCAAAACTGCATTGATAATACTCACACTACTAAATTCTTAGGCCTTTCTATCTCAGTGGTAGAGTAGCTTTAATCCTAGATAGACTGGATTTGTTTTTCTTGCATAGAAGATATTTTCTTTGAACTGGAGGGAGATTTATTGTGGAGCTGTTAAAAAACAAACAAGCATAACAGTGGCAGAGACATATATAATAGAGATACATAACGTCTAAGGTTATGGCTAAAAATTCTATGAATCTCTCCTAATAATCTTTAGTTGTCCATACACTGTGCATACACTGCCAGCAAGATACGTTTGTTGGTCTGATCTTGTGTATGGGTCTACTTGTAATCAAAGTATACCAAGAAACCATGGCACATACTCGTTTTTTATTGTGGTTTCTTGTTTTTCACCTCAGAGCACCACCAAAAAAAAAAAAAAAAAAAAAAAAAAGGCAAATGAACATGGAAGCACAGAGGATGTGGGATATGAGTGTGCTATTTAAAAGGCAAAAAGGCCTATCTTTCCTTTAGAAGGTTAAGGGTTTTTTTCCACAGAAGAAAAAGAGGGTATAACATCTAGAGGGAAAGCTGTCTACAACGAAACTATCTTTGACTTCACAAGGATGTTAAAACTTCACAGTTTCCTTCTGTGTTTCACGAGTTGTGCATCATGTATTCCCACAACTCTTGGAAATTAGAGAGATCCAGGATCTGTTTTACTTGCTTGGTTCTAAGCAGTTGCTATTTACCATTGAGGTAGGCAGCTCCATCTGCTCTCTTCATACAAGACTTAGAAACATATACTGATTTTAGAGCTATCTTATTTCCTCAGTTTCCACTGTCATCTGGTCCTTGTTACTTGCTCTATCAAGATACTGATAAATAAAAAAGCAGAAAAGGGATGCAAAACTTAGGCATCCACTTAAGGGGAAAATACAGGACCTTATCAGGTATCTGATCTGTGATGGACTGGAGAACTGAGCATAAAAGTGAACCTGTTCCTTACAACCTTTCTAAGGTCAAAATTGGCAAGTTGGGAATTCTGGAGAATTTTCAGGTTGGAATAGTAAGTTGCCCAGCTCAGCAATTCACATTTCATAAGATAAGCAGGTTTTAAATAATAAGGTAGAAGAGGTTGTAGGGAAAGGAGAAATGAAACTCCACTTCCAAGCTAACTGCCACAGGCAGTAAATCAATCCAAAGTGCAATCATCCAGCAAAAGCATATCTACCCAAGAGCTGATGGAAACTCCAGACCTTTCTTTCCTCACCATTTCTTTCATGGTTTCTTGTCTCTATAAGTCTCTCACAGTTTTATTTTACTTTTTGTTTTAGAAAATACATGACAGCAGAACATCCAGCTGCTTATGGAAAATTCAATGGCTTTTGTGATTTAAATCAATATAATTTAACAGGTGGTTGTTTTGCTGTTCACATTTGAAATATCACTTCAATTATAATTCTGCCATAATAAAACGTTCTTTACACTCAAAGTCTCTGACAATCCTTGTGCAACTGCTGATTTTCCTCATACCTCTTACAGTCCCAACATCTGATAAAGTTATGCTAAAGCTTCTTGGCCCTCTCTAAGACAGGCATTTCTGTTTAAAGAGACTGTAGCTGACAGTCTCAAATTGACAGTTTTCTGGCAACTACAGTCATTAATGTTCTAGGTCTTTAACTGCAGATGCTGCAAGGAGTGGTAAAAACAGAGTTTCATGGTACATAAAACTGATAAAATGCAGTGGTAAGTCAAGCCTCGGCCTTCTGGTCATATCATCAGCTATCACTAACCAGAAGTCACCACATGTTTTAGGATAAAAAAACAGTTGAATATTATTTTGTTTTTCCTTTTATTTCCCGTTTTATTACCCATCTGGAATTATAACTTTAATGCTCAGGTTTTCCTGTGATATATAATTAAGTGTCTAGAAGCTAAAAGCTTTTTTGGGGTGTCTGCAAACTGTAGTGGCAGCAAAATTAAGACCTTTACACGGCCTGTGTTGAGAGAAAGACCAGACAAACCAAATCAATGTGAAGAAACATGCTTGGATGAATTCTTCTGTTCTTCTCCCCCATTATATCATTTGAGCCTAGTATAAAAACAGGAATTAGCTTGTTTGAAAAGTGGCATGAGAATTGGTGATCAATTTTTCTCACCATACATAGATTTCTAAATCATTTTTCATTCCTCCTAAATGTGAGAAATTTTATTCTGAACATTTTGAGAGAGGCTGGGAGGGTCTTTCTTTTTTAAAGAAATGGCTGTGGTTTAAACATGGCATATTTTACCAAACTCAAGCCCCAACATTCTCACTTCCCAAGGGGCCTTTTAAAATAAATAATTAAGATTAAAAGCAAGCTATTATTATTGAAGTTTGAATAAAGAGTTTTCCAAAAGACAATCAAGCCTGGGGTAGCATAAGTGGCATCTTGTGAATTTTCTGGCTTTCATTTACTCAATCCATTTGCTTTATTTTGCATACTTTATGTGTACTTTAGTTGAATATCTTTGAACTGTAATATTTTTCTACTTTAGAGAGTCTTATGAAAATTAAATTCATTCTCAGATTCAGTGCCATATCAGTTTCTACTAATTAATATTAGGTTTAATATTAATTGAAGGCAAACTCACCCAAAATGTTATATTACTGTTTGGGATCAAGGTTTCTCGTAAACACAGCTGCTTATTAAAAAACAGTTATTTGCTAAGAAAAGTAAGATTGAAAATATTTTTGGCTTCCTGTTTTGAAAGTGCAAGATGGTTACTAGACATAGTACACTAGTGTTTCTTGCATTTGCTTTCCCCTGTCCTGTGAGGATAATCACTACCATCCCACTTTCCTTCATTCTTCAGTCCTCCAGTTCTCTTCTATAAACCCTTTCTTCAGCTGATCCAGTAGCAGCAACACGGACACTAAGTTAATAAGCTTAGACTATATCAATAGCATGGGCTGTGCTTTGTACTGCTGTGCCTCTTTCTGGACTTGGGCAAACCCACAGGTAATGCTCTTTGTCTTGTGCAATATGTAACCTACAAAGACATCTGACAGTATGCTTCAAATAAATAAGCACATTATTATACAAAATGTTTCATAAAACAGGTCCCTTATTGTTACTTATTCTTTTCCAATGTCTTAGTTCTCACTTAACTAAAGAGTTACACCTTTGTAAAGAATTAAACACTGTAACAATTCTCTTTCATTTCGTGTCTGCATAGAAATCACCAAAATGATTAGACATCTGTGAACAACTAAAATAACACACAACCCAATAATAACCTACATGTCATATCATGTGTAGATATGACTACAGAATCTGTGTTTCCTAGTGCATTCTGTTCACCGAGTTAATTTCCCTTACATGATTTTATCTTCATATTAGGCTTTGTTTGCTTTATAAACTAAATAAACTTTTTTTTTTTTTTTTAACTTTCAAAGATCATTTTTCTATTTATTGTCTTCCAAGGAAATGAGTATTATGCTTCTGGACTGTGCTTACCCCAGCATCAAGTATTATTTTTTTCTTCAACAGGGCTTATTTTGAGATTAACCTATGAGTCTGGTCTTCAGATTTTTTTATATATATATATTTGAGAAGTTCAAGAGTGTCTAAGTCCTAAATGATTGGTTTAAATCCTCCAGTCTTCCCAGACTATAAAACAAAGATACACTTCACAAACAGGGCTGCTGTGAAGATTCATCAGTTAATGTTTAAAGACTTTCCAGCTGATCATTTAACAGTAACCTATATGAACGTGCAACTTTAGTTTAGGTTTTACTACTGCATTTCTTATTGATGAAATAATTAACAGGAAATTAATTAACAAGAGAGCAAGATGCTCTCCTACACACATGTATACATTGGTATACAAGATACTGCTCAGTCGTTTGCAATCCTTTCACCTTTCCAACAAGTCTTTCTGTTTTAAATCTTCATGCTGTGTATGCTCTAGCACAAACTCAAATACCGAGCCTTAATAAGTCCGTAGGTGCAAACAATATTTGAAAGATTACTCCAGCATAAGCAGAATTAAAGACTAAATTAGGACATAGAAGTCTGTAAGTAGTGACCAGTGTAGTGTTCATACAAGAAAATTCATGAGGTCAGAAACATCAAATTATCAATACATATCAATTTGAGTATCAGAAAGCTTATCACAACCTGTAGCTGATGTTCACTTACCCAAATATATTTTGGTTAACAGATCAAAAAACAAATTAATTATTTCAAGTTGCTCTAACTGCCTCTCCTTCCTGAGACGTAGTAGTAGCATCTTGCTGCAGTTAAGGAAAGAAAAGGAAACTCCAAGCAAGTCATGGAGTGCGGACTATCCAGCTAGGTGGAGAAGCACATGGTTGTAGCCTTCTCAAGAAGCTACCAGAAAAAATGATGGTATTCCCATGAATGTTATTCTGATTCCACCTTTGGGTTTACTCTCTCTTTTTCCGACTCTTCTTTTTTTTAATTGTCCCACAGCAACCTGAAGTCCCTATATTCGAAATGAATGGAGGAGAGACATGATAAAGTGTTCCTCAGCTACAGAAGAGGAGATATTCATACTCACATGCTCATTCTTTTCTCTCTATTCCTAGGTTCTTCTGTGATTTTTTTTAGGGCACCATTGTGTCCTTTTCCTCATCCAGTTCCTACATGATGGGCTTTTGAATGATGATTACTTCATTTTTGCATGCTCTGACTACACTTTTTTTAACCATCCTTTTTTAAAATTTGTTTGTCTTTTATTCTGTATCCTACTCTCTTCTTTTCTAAGAGTCTCCTTTTTAAAGACTCAATTGTTTTTATTTTGACATTGACTTTAGATAGGTTTTTGTTGTCTCAGACTTTTTTTACAGAGTGACAGCAATATTTTAATCAAACCCAGTAAACTGTCTATGCATTAGGAATCTGAAATATTGTGTTTGAAGCTACTGGGAGAAAAAAAAAGTCATAAATCAAATTCTACCAAACTACATCAGTAGAAAACATAAAGGATGAGGATGAACTTCACTGATCAGGTCTATATGCATACATACATAGTTATTATTGTATGAATGTATGCATTCATAGAGTGGTTATTAAATTCCTCACATGCTATCCCAACATAGATTGTAACCAGAGTAAAATTTCTAGCTGGGCTTGTTGAGATCACATTATTTTCTTTGGTTCATTCAAAATTCTGTTTAGAACTTGGCAGAAATATTCCTTGGCAGGCTATTACTGAAAATGCTGTCTTGAATGACGTTTGTGATGAAACAACTCAGATTTGATTACCACTGTATTATATTATTCCTAGAAGTGGGAAAGAATGGTGTGTACTCTAGGACACAGTAGGAATCCCAGGGTCAGCTGAATCTCAAGAATCGACAAAAGAAATATGCAGAATCAAGTATGCTACTCAATTAAATGAAATATCTTTATTCTAAAGATGTGTTTCTTATGCTTAAAGAACGCGAATGGAAAGAATGGAACGCGAGTAGAGAGCCTGTGGGTGAGGATAAAGGGGCAAGCCAGCAGGGGCGACACGGTGGTGGGAGTTTA
>NW_020455582.1:93600-164957 GCF_003342845.1 Nothoprocta perdicaria
GCCACATGCTGTAGGTGTGCCTGCTTGAGCAGGAAGGTTGGACTAGATGATCTGTAGAGGTCCCTTCCAACCTTAAATATTCTGTGAATCTGTGAAAAGAAATATGCAGAATCAAGTATGCTACTCAATTAAATGAAATATCTTTATTCTAAAGATGTGCTTCTTATGCTTAAAGAAACAAAAGCATTGGTATTTTTATGTCATGGACTGACTAAAAATAGAGATGTGTAGGCTGTCAAATATCTGCTTTGATAAAGATCTTATCAGGTAATTATCTGCAACAAATTTTGGGTCCAATTTCTGCTACCCAGACCCTTTTAGAATTTACTAGAGGGTGATTTTGGCAGGCTGTCAGCAGGAAAACAAGAGAATGAGTGAGGAAACATTAATAAAAGTTGAAAACAACAGCTTCTGAAGCATTTGAATCGTCATTCACATGCATGCGAAGAAGCTGCCAGATGAGAAAATAAGAAAATAGGCTGCAGGGAGATAACAGAAGGCCAGAAAAGAGACATGGGAAAGTTGTATTCAGCAACCTGATGGGAAATTTAAACAGTTGTCTTTTTTTTCTAAGCTCTTACCAGGTGGTATCTCCGACATATCCAGAAAAAAAATTCATATGCCCCAGATACACATGCTGGGTTTAAACACACAGTGGATCACATCCCCATTTTCATCTGCTTTAACTCAGAAAAGCATTAAGGCCTAGCAGAGAGTGGAGGAAGACTGTAATAGCCACTGAAAGAAGATGAATTCAAGAACTGCACAGAGTATAACTATAGCAGAGGTAAGTAAAAAAACTCTCTGGCTAGAAGAGGGAGAAAAACCTGCTATCTTATTGCCTCAAACACTTCACTTTCCATTTTGCAAATACAAATGAGATGCTTGAAAGATAAAGAAAATATCTTGTGGAAACTCTTTTCATTCTGCAAGCTTTAAAAATATGTTTTCTTTCTATCAAAACCCTGCAAAAATTCACTGTTTTTGTCCCTTTCTACTTTTTTCCACATTTGCCACTGACAAGGAAATAATAAAAGAGAAAGTTTTGTAGAATAAATCCTGAATATAAACCATTTAAAAAAAAAAAAAAAAAAAAGTCTTTCTCCTGATAAAATTTTTCACTCAGCAGATACTAGTAACCTTTAAACACATGTATATCTCAACATGTCAATATATCACAAATAAATAAAATCTCCTGGCCTCCCTGGTAGGGACCAAATTCTAAAAATGTTCAAATATGGTCTCCCAATTCTGATTTATGACTTTTGTACAGACACAAAACTTTGCATTTCAGTATGACATCTAAGCAAACTGGGTACAATGCACACAGATATATTTTATTTATGTGTCAAAAGCAAAAACATGCAGGAACTACCAGGGCGGAGAATTTTCACCTTAAAAGATATTTCATGTCTCAGAGCAGAAAAAAGCATTCAGCAACTTATCAAAGAGTCAGGAGCTAAAGACTGTGGGTAAAATTTGCAGAAGGAAGACAAAACTTCCATTGATTGAGTAGCAAATGGCTTTTATTTTTTTCTCACTGTAGCAGTAATATAGATCTTTAATGACAAAAATAAATTATATTTACAATTCTTTTAAAGTCTACTTACTCCTCGGAGTGCTTAAAAAAAAATCTTAGACTACATAAGAATAAACTCTTATTTGTCTGATGTAAAGTGTTTAATCAAACAATCTTCTCCAAAATGGCACAAAGGAAAAAGAGGCTAGGTTTTCAAACCCTGGAGTGAATTTTCTACATAACTTGCATCTTAACCATAAAAACTATGCGTGCTGTACAGCAGACAGAGCTTCAGTTGAGGAGGAGGCTGAGCAGAAAAATGAGATCACTGAATGCTGAAACTACAGCACCTGAAATATGGTTCGGCATCTCAGGGTCAAATTTATGCTAACAATTCTTAAGACATTTTGCTTTGTTTTTTAAGGGAAAACTGTACATGCTAAGGAAAATCATATTGACTTTACACATAAACTTCATTTTTGTGAAAACTAGGTGTTCTACGCAAAAACTCTTACTACTTTGAGAATGTCTTTCAGGTGCCATCACCAGGGCCTGGCTGTATAGTTCATTGTGTCCTTCAGAAATCAGCCAGAGCTAAGTGGAATCAAGATTTCTGTTTCATAGAATCATAGAATATTTATATTTCTAAATGTCATGGTTCAGTATATTTACTTGTGTTAATACTGATCAATGAGTATAACATTTCAAAGTTACATGCTCCTGAGGCCAATATATACAAAAATAATAAAAAGACTGATACATGAAAAACTAAATTCTTAAAATACACAGTTTCAGCCTCAGAGTTCAGGACCAAACTAAATCATCTTTGAAAGGTAGCCTTTATAGCATTAGGTTTACAGTTCTTATTCATGCTACTGGTATTTATGTTTAGGAAAATACATGTCCTCTATGCTTTTTAATTACACTTTGTATTGCACTCTACATGCATCCAAATGGAGGTCTTGATCATACTGCTATGTGTTATGACCTAATTATTTCCAGAAAAAAAGAATCACAAATAACAGCTTTTTCAAAACCAGCTAAGAATTACCTTCCTTTTCTTCCCTAAATAAGCATGCAACAAAATGTTGTAATCTGCTGAATCAAAATTAACTCTTTCTACAACATTTCCCCTCATGTTTTCAGAAGACTCTAAGAAATTTAGTGAGTAATGAAAAGCAGAAAGGAATAAAATCATCTCCAAACATATGTTTACTTTTCCCCTTCTAGAATTAATCACAGAATCACAGAGTGGATGAGGCTGGAAGGGACATCTAGAGCTCATCTAGTCCAAGTACCCTGCTCCACGCAGAGCAGAGCAGACTCCCAGAGCACAGGGCACAGGGTCACATCTAGGTGGATTTGGAAGATCTCCAGAGAAGGAGACTCCACAGCCTCCCTGGGCAGCCTGTGCCAGGGCTCTGGCACCCTCACAGTGAAGAAGTTGCTCCTCACATGGAGATGGAACTGCCTGTGTTTCAGTTTGTACTCATTACCCCTTGATCTGTTGCTGGTCATTATGAAGAATTTGGCCCCATTCTCTTTACATTCTCCACTCAGGTATTTGTACATGTTGATAAGATCCCCTCCCCACCTTTCTTTCTCCATACTAAATATGCCCCGCTCACTTAGTCTTTCCTCATAAGATAGATATTCGAGTCCATTAATCTTTTTTTTTTTTTTTTTTTTTTTTTTGCTTTTTGCTTTATGGTGGACCCTCTTTAGAAGCTCCACATCCCTCTTGTCCTGGGGAGCCCAGAACTGCCCCCAATACTCCAATACTTCAGGTGCGACCTCACCAGAGCTGAGCAGAGGGACAGGATCCCCTCCCTTGACCTGCTGGCAACACTCCTCCTGATGCAGCCAGGATCCCATTGGCCTTCTTGGCCACGAGGGCACTGCTGACTCATGGTTAACTTAGTGTCAACCAGGACTCCCAGRTCCCTCYCSAYRGAGCTGCTYTCCAGCAGGTCRACCCCTAATCTGTMCTGGTGCCTGGGGTTATTCCTCCCCAGGTGCAGGACCCTACACTTGTCCTTATTGAACCTCATGAGGTTCGTCTCTGCCCAGCTCTCCAGCCTGTCCAGGTCCCTCTGGATGGCAGCACAGCCCTCCGGAGTGTCGGCCACTCCACCCAGCTTGGTGTCATCTGCAAACTTGCTCAGGGTGCACTCTGTGCCCTCGTCCAGGTCACTGATGAACAAGTTGAACAGCACTGGGCCCGTTACTGACCCCTGGGGGACACCACTGGCCACAGGCCTCCAACTGGACTTGGCCTCATTGATCACCCACCACCCTCTGAGCTCTGCCATCCAGCCAATTCTCAATCCACCCCACTTTCCACCTGTCTAGTCTGCATTTCCTGAGCTTCTCCATGAGGATGTTATGGGAGATGGTGTCGAAAGCCTTGCTGAAGTCAAGGCAGACAACATCCCTCCATTTTTGCCCCATTAAGAAGCAAAAATTATTATTTTTTAAAATTTCTTCTAATATTGCATTGCTGAGTGTGGGAAGAGAAATGCTGAGTTGTAAAAGAAAAATGATGTTTAAAATATTTCTTGTCTGCTTGAGACCAAGGAGAAACATTTTGCAAAAATCCCAGTAAGCAAAGAGACTGTTCCATATAGCCATTTGGAGGGACCTGATTTACAGCTCTAGGCTGTACAGCTCTAGGCATAAAATTCTGTTGCAGTTGCAGAGGTAGTACATAGGCACAATGGAATTAGTAGCAAAATGTAATGTGCCAGTGTCTTAATTTCTTCTTCAAACTCTAAAATTTTCATCTATTATGTTCTAAAAATGTTTATACAATCACACTCTTTTTCTAATGTTTTTTCTCACTTTTTTTTTTTTTTTTTTTAATTTTGTCTTTTATAAATCGACCAATTGACTTTTGCTTGTCTAATCTGGAATGACCAGTTGTCTCAGTCTACTTAGCTTTAATGTCAAGCAGAGAGACAAAGCTAACAAAAACTAATAGCTAGCATCTTACTAAGACCTACGTAAAGCAGTAATACTAAAAATCACTTTAAAAGGTAGGAAATAAGAGAGCCTTTACATCAGCAGGTGCTTAAATAGGACAGCAGACATAAATCTGTGCTCACACCAGAAAAGTCTGAACAAGCTGAACAAGTTTTTATAAACTCCTATCAAGTAAAAATGGTATATACTTCGTTGACTTAAATGGAATTAGGTCCAGACAGTGGAATGTACTATATGACATTAATATATTAGCAGTACATGAAGAGAATATTTGAAAGGTCTTATTTTCTAATAATCTAAAAAATTCTGTTTATTCCTTTTATTAACAATAACCTTTCAAAGTCTTGACATCTGTTTATATTAAATATTGTTCATTTCTAAATCAGAAAACCATGGTATTTAATTTGAAAAGATTTACTAATCCTAGAAAACTAAGCAAAAGCGGGTCATATTTGAGTTAAATGTAACCTTGCTATCATTTCTTCAAGTGCAGACAAAATCAAAAATGTGACTCCTAAAGAAAGAATTGTAATGATAATGTTTAGATACTCTCTCAGAATGTGTGGATTAAATGTGCTTCTAGTTAAAAAACGAAATAAAGGCCCTAGGATCTCAACTAGTATAAATCAATAAAATGCCAGCAATTCTAACAAGACTATACATTTAACTTTATATCCAAAAATATATGACTTCTCAAAGGCTGTTTTTCTTTAGCCTTGTTTCCCATGTTATTCTTTTTGAACTTGCCTTTCCTACCACCAGCTTATTGCTATTTAAAGGAACAGCAAAGAATCAGTTTTACACTCAGGTCTGTTGGTTAGAATGAGTACCCACCCAGACTGAAACTGAGAAGACCTCTTCTGCAGTCACCAGAATCCCTTTTTGTTACGTGCCAGATGCCTGCTCTCCATCTGCTCTGAAGAGCTGCGTGGCCATGTGGACTCTGAGTGGGACCACTGCAAGTAAAGGTGCTCTAGGAATGAAAACTCCTCTCCACGAACACGAGTTGCTGACAGAAACTCAGAACACGCACAAGCCTGGTGTCAGAATAGCAGAAATTCAGCACAAACCTCATGGCCTTTTCCATAAATGTGTGGGGAGATCTGCGGTGGATAAAAGCAATTCAGCACTTTCAGAGATACCTCTAGAGAAAGCAAAATTCAAAAAGCTGACAGAGAGAAATGGAGACCTCATGGCTGAATTCACCACAGCTAAAAAGATTGTATTTCGTTTTCATAAGGCTTCATTAAGGTAGGTTCATTAAGGCACATATTTCATCCCCATATCATTAGATTTTCAGGCACATTCTACCATCATGGATCAATCATGTACTCTGTTCCTAACCTTCAAAACTGGATTTTAATAGCAAAGCCTTCAGTTGAACAAGGTGAATTGTAATATATATGAATTTATATAATATGCATTGTGCATCAATTCTGGGTAGGAGAGAAATTATTTTCAGTTACAATAAAGAAAAATTCTCATTCATTTTTTGTGTTTTCCTGCATTTGTAAGCATACAGACTAGTATGTTTACCATAAAATATTTAAATTAAAAAGATAGTGGAAAATTATATCTGTTAATATAACTTCTAATCAAATTTGTTAGAAAGGAGTTATGGCAGAGAGTAAAGAACATTAAATATTTACTCTTCTTGTTAATAGAATAAAATCTAACCAAGATATAACGTGAGATTTACCAGGATAGCCATCTCAGATCACAGAATTAATTCTATAGATCTTTAGATCTCAAAAAATTTTTTGAAGAAAATGTAAAACTTTCCCTACTACTGCCCTAATGTAATTGGGAGCTTACGTGATTTTTCTCTGCAAAACTGTATTAAACTTCTATTGTTTGTTTGTTTTAACATCAGAGAGCTTTTGCAGCCTTTTTCATGGCTAAAACTCTGCCTTTTCATATTTCTTTTCTTCACTTCCTTTTTCTTTACTGTGACATTGCATGCCTCATTCAATTTTTATAATGAAAACAGTGTTGGATTCAGCATAGGGAAGAAGGGAGTGAAAATAAAAAAAAAGTGAAAAGCAATTTAAAAAGAGGTTATATTTTATTGTTTCTCTTTTATAAAATGTAACTTTTAATTTAAAAATCAATTTCAAAATGCTTAAAATGTTCTTTTGAAATCCTGTTATCAGTTCTAATATTAAATCTGTGCCTACAGTGGCAAATATGGCAATTTATACAGCATTTCATTTATTCTGTATCCACAAGATCTATTTTGTTTCTCCACCATCTCAGCAGCACTAAACACTTTAGTGTAGGTGACTAGAGCATTTTGGGTTTGACTAGGACTGCTCAGACCAGTTATCAATAACACACAGGTAAAAACATTGTTTCCCCTTAACTTCTGGATGGTTGGTTGCCTCTTCTACACTGTGCTAGTGCTGGCAACAACAGGAAAAAATCAAGAAGCAACAACTGGTGTGGTCAAACCTCTACTGCCACTCTAAATACAGCTTTTGAGAAATCCCAGCAGGATTGCACAGCCATCTTTCTTCTCCTCTGATTTTCTCTGTGCATGGAGTCCCTATGTTTATACTGACAACTAAAGCAATCAGGTGCCAGAAGGAAGGATTTAGTTAATCACATACCAGAGATAAAAAACAGCATGCTATTCATAGTGATGAAGAAAGACTGCTCTGTCCCTTTCCATATTGAATTGTGAGATACTCAACAAGCTTTGCTACACAGTGTCATGCCACCTATTTTTAGTTTTGGGTTGAGGAAGACTTTTTTCAATCACATTGACAGAATAAAAGAACAATCTGTTAAATGTTTGCTAGCGATGCTGCTTGTAGGTTGCACACCTCGTGCCAGTTGTCCCACCAAGGCCACAGGTTGAGCTGTGGTGCCTGCTGCTTCCTTCTTTTCTCTGTATCAATCCAGAGCTCAAGAACAACAAATTACGCCTCTGGTACTGCTGCTGGGGAAACACAGACCTGAAAAAATAGAGCTACCAAAGCACAGCCATGAAGGAGATAGGCAGGGGGCAAGTTCTACTTATCTTGGCTCCAGTCTTTCCTAACTCTGATCTTTACACTCAGCTCTGGAAACCAATATGAAATTCCAGCAGAAGCAGCATCACTCCTAGTGCTCTTGCTACCAGGATTTTGACACCTGTGATATCGTTTATTGTAGAAAGCCAACCATAAAAAAGGTTATCTTGCTTGCCAAACAATTATTTTGTGTTTATAAATAGTATCCTTTATTGGTGTCCAGAAGAGGACTCTAATTTGCATACTTCCTTTTTCTTTATGGGAGTGTTAGCTTAACTGCATTAAAAGCACATTTATCAAGTCATTCCCTTAGCTCTGGTATGGCTCATAGCAGCATGATATAATAAAAAGTCAAGATGGGATAAAGGGTTACCATAAGTTAGGACCACATTACTGGGAATCAGCTCATCCATTCTCTCCAGCATTAATACATAAACTTAAACCTGTCACATGAGGAGAACGTTGCCACATTTCAGCAAAGGCTTATTAACTGCTGTTCTTCATAAGTCTAAATTGAAAGGCAGACTTACTCAGGGTTCCTTCCTCATACTTCTGAGCATCTAATTTCCTACAGTCAGTCTTTTTTATTGGCTTCAGTGTGCCAAGTTCTGCTAACACTGCTTATGTTTGTTACATTCTGAGCCACTTATAATGTGATATCTTAAATACCAAATGCTGGTGTTTAGTTCATGTGAAAATGAAACACAAGGGAGATAGAGCAATGATAAATGAAATTGCATCAAGTGGAAGCAATAGGTAGTAAGCACCAAGGGAATTAAGGTTTGAACCATCAACAATTTAATTAACAGTCTGCAGGAGGACTTAATAAATATTAATAATATTAACACTTTATATGGACTATTAAGAAGAAGCAATATGTCTTGTGATCTGGAATGACGGCTGGAAGGCAGGAAGATCAGAATATCATTCCTGGCTTTGCCAGAAGTTCTGTATTGGGCCTTAAGCAGCTCCCTTCTGTTAGATATTCTCAGTTACCTGGTCATGCAGATGCCTGTGCTTTGGGTTTGGCGTCCTTATACTGAGTGTTCATGCTACAGAAAACTACTAGTACCAAGAACCAGCACCTGCCTCCCATACAGTGTCAGTCCAAGACGATGCAGTCAACAGGATCATCTTCACTGCAGGGAACGTGGATATCAAGAGTTGAGCTCCTGCTGAAAACAGGTCACTTACACCAGCTGTGCACACCACCAGAGCCAAGGCACTGAGCAAGTTGGAAAGAGCATGTTTAGCTGTGTTTCATTTGGATTATTAATGTAGCTGTGCTAAGATATTAATATCATTTTACCAGTGGTGGTGCCAAACTGCTGTGACAGAAAGGTCAACTATATAAAGAATTAAAACAAAAAACAATACAACTTTATCCCCAACTAAATTAGTCAATCAAAAAAATCCAGTGTTCCAAACAAACAAATATCAGAACCAAATAATTTTAAATGACAGCTATAAAAATATTCATTTAATTTGATTTGCTTATATTATTTTTCTTCAAATACGCTATTACATTGTTGATTTTTTTCTACTTAAGTTTTACTTGGAGAGTTCCAAAGTGAGATTGAAAAACACAAAGGAAATTATGTGCCGAGATGATTTTCTTACTTACTAAGGGGTGAAGATGTCCTGTTCCCATTCAATGAATATTGCCATCAGAATTACCTAGACATTTCTGATAAATTCAGGTTTTGAAACTGTTTTCACAATACCTCAAGAACAGAGCACATCCACCCAGGTATTTTAGTTCAGATCAGGAATGCACTTCTGAAGCAAATCTCTCTGCCACCCTCAACATGCCACATGGTGGTTCACACCATGTAGTAGTCTAAGGGTGCATGAAGGGCACTCCTTTCAGATATCCTTCAGATATTTTCAGATTCAACGTATTTCTACAAGTCTTATCAGGATATTCAGAAAAGAGTTAAATGGCATACTTTCCTGAAAATACAGATTTTCAGCAAAAGAACAAAGTTATAAGGAGGTTAGAGTAAAAAATAAATTATTAAGGTGGCAGTTAACCAATCATCTTTGCAACCTTTTGAGGTTCACTTATTAGTCTGTATAACTTGCCCCACATCTGGAATGCTAAGGAGAAGTCTCAGAGCTCTGTTTTAGCTCACTGACATTGGCTATAAATATTGAAGATTCTTAGGGAAGCAAAATAGCCCAAGATGGGTAGTGCCACCTTCCATCTCTGATTTTGTTTATGTGCATTTCCTCTGCTATGATCGGGCAAAGGAACACCTTTTGGTTATGTGAGGGATTAAGACATCTCCTTCTTCCTCAGCCTTATATTTTCCTGATTAACATTTCAGTCACAGTCCTTAGTTAGCACATTCCCAGGCTGCTTCCCACTTTCAGAAGCCTTTAAAGATACACAGGTAAAAATGCAAATTCCATATAGCATATGGTAAGAAATATTAAACGCATTGTCCTTTGCAATGATATTCTTATCACTATTTGCTCTCCATGAACACCATATAGAAAAGAAATTTCTCCCATTAAAGGAGGCTTTTGGAGTAGGGCGCCTACACTAAGCAATGTCTTTTTCCTGATACATAGCTTTTATTTTAAGGTGTAATCATAGAGAGTAAATACACTTCATTAAGTGTAAATTAAATTCTATCCAGATACGGAGTTTGGGATTTTATTGTCCATATTCTAACCTATCTTGGACAGTCAGCAGAACAGTTTTCGTGCAGGAAATGACACATTTTCCAAAAATTTCCTGAGCACAAATTGTGAATCAAGTCAAAACAAAGACTGTTCTCTACCTGTCTTCAAAAGGTAGCTTAGTTGTAAGTAGCCTGCCTTGAAAACTAGAGACTTTAGAAGAATGAAGATGTCCAGATTGTGCCACATGGCCCTCAGAATAAGAAAGCAAGCCCTGGACCTATTCAGTTTACAAATACAACATCTGGCATTCCTTTCTGACTTAGGAATTGATCTAGACATCCTTTGAATGACTAAGAAACCTTCAACTTGAAGACTATTTTTTGGTTGACTAGAATTTCTGACACAGATTTGTTATCTCAGATAGTTCATGTTGTGAGCAGCAATTGTTACAAGAGATACTCATTTTGGGGGTATTTCTGTCAGTTCTTGGAGTTAACCTTAGAGATGCACTTTGAGTTGTAGGTGAAAGAGTCTGATATCGGATGAAGGCTTTGGCCTTTTGTTTAGAAGAAACCTTAAGAGCCTGTTAAACACTACAGCACCACTATAGGAGGGAGGGAGGGAGGGAGGGAGGGAGGGAAGGAAGGAAGGAAGGAAGGAAGGACGGACGGACGGACGGACGGACGGACGGACGGACATAGAAAGACTTAAAAGTTGTCTTTGGGCAGTTTACAAAAAGTTTGCTACAGAAACCACTTAATTCTGTGATATTGATTGGAAATGGTAAAAAAAATAAGTATAAAATGAATGAGACAAAAAAAAGAAAGGAAATGAAAAGAAACACTGGAAGACAGACACTTTGTTCTCATATTTTAAAATATTTATGCAAAGATTTAATTATTATCAATAGGACTTATTGTTTGCAACTAAATCCTTGTGAAAACGCTTGTGCATAAAAGGACCAGACTAGATTTTCAACCTATCCTGTTGCCGGTGATGGGACATTAAATTGGGAACAAGAGTTTCCCTTCCACCTTCCCCAAAAGTAGATAAAACAAACAAACAAATAAACAAACAAAAATACAGTAAAGCTCAAAATTCTAAAGAATTCATTTATTTTATTGTATGTAACCTTACATATCTTACAAATCTTACCTTTATTTTATGGTGTTGCATTTGTGATTTGAATACATTACAGGAGAAAATGTAGGATTATCCCACCAGGTCTGTATGAGAAGGAGATTAATTTAGAATCAAAATGAAGACCATCCCTTGCTAGGACAAATCCTTCAAATGCTTGGGGCAGAGGCCTGGCTGCCTGTAGATACGGGCTTGGCACAGCAGACCTGGGAAGAAAGAACATGGCTGTTGCAGAAAGCAGGCAGGAGCAGCAAACAAACAAGCTAAATGAAGTGGTAAAATAGCAGTAGATGTGCCATAAAAGAAGCAGGGGCAGACTCCTCTCCATGAACAGATGCTGAAACAGAAATGAACTTTGCATCAAAGGCGAACAATGCCAAAACTGCAGTCCTGTGGACATAAAGGCAGAAATCCAAATGAAATCAGCATCTCGTTCTGATCCACCTTCTGTGCATTCAAAGCACCCATAAAGGGGCAGTGCCCATCAGACATAGTTTATAGCTTGTCACAACGGGGTTCAAATCCAAATACAGAAGTGTCATTACACATTTAGACTCCAATATAAGCAATGTCGGCTGCTACATTTTGGCATACTGCTTTCTCAGCTGAAAACAAAAACAAACCAAACGAACTAAAACTCCCCTGAATTCTGCCGCTCTTATTCTCAATAAATGGCTAAGGCTCCCTGGGCATTTTCATGAGATCCAAGGTAGAAGAGCAGTCCCATTAAAATAACAGAATATCCACCAGCTTCAGTGATATTACAGTTTGGTCTTACTTCTCTCTCAGGCCCCCTGAAAAAACTTGTATAGGCACTGTCTTTGGCTTAGGGCATTTTTTGGCCCCCCATTTGTTTGTTTGTTTGCTTGTGACTAAAGCTAGTAAACTATTTCTCAGAACATTTTCCCACTGGAAAAAGGTGGTTCAACTAAATCAAACATTTTCTGGAATGTACGGGTCACGACAATTTTTGACACAAATTTTCTATAAACTTAATTTTGATAAGGTCGAAATACCTTGTTTCAGTGACTGTTTTGATTTATGATTTTATGAGCATTTATCTCATGCAACAAAAGCCCTATTACTCTGTATCTAATAATAGAAAAGTCAAAACAAGTCAAAAAGAAACATTTTACTCTTATCAAATTGAAGAAATTCATAGGACTACCTAGATATTTCTGAAGTGAAATCATTTGGAAATGTCATCTTGTGAGAAAACACATCTTTTTGTCCGAGTTTGATGAAAGGAAGTTTTGAACTAGAATGAAGATTAGGATTTCCAGATAGTTCTTCCACTCACCTCAATCTCCATTGACTTCAGGCGAACCAAAAGCTCATTTTGAAGTATTTAAGATTTGATAAACTTTTCCATGTTTATCCAAGATGTTTCTTTCTAACCACGATTCTTGCTGAATAACTGCTTTCCTTGTTCTCTATTACAGCAATTATTTCTCTTACAATTTAGCAATGTGCCCTAAAGCAATGTATCACAACAGTGACCTTCAGATTTGGGCAGAGCAAAACACCTATTTGAAGAGAACCTACCAAAGTAGAAGTGCTATCACCTAGTTTACAGCATTGGTGTTGGAGGCAGTGACAGAGAGAACATTCTGCTTTCTCCATTGAAGACCTCGGGAGCCCTGTGGCTCTATGGAGTGCAAATGATGGAAAGCCCTTTCCTTACTTACAGAGCCACTGTCCTCATTCAATCTGAGCGATTTAGTACTGTAGCACCATTTGGACATTATTCTTCATGTCTGGAAGCGGAAACAGACTGGCTCAGGTGCAGAGCTTAGACCTGCAAAGTCAAAGTTAGATGTTCCACCTACTCTGTTGTCAAGTACAAATTATCCTATGCTTCTATTTGCAGAAGAGTTATTTTCCAAAATATATTGGTGGAGTCATTTTGTCCTCATACATGTGTCTTTCCTTTCTCTATAGCAGGTGTGTTAATATTTGTTGATGCATTTCGTGTCCAATTCCTTCTTTTATAATATGAGGCAAATCCTCTATGCTCATCCATGTGTGCTTTTAACTGCTCTTGAGTTAAGAAAGCCGAGGATTTGGAACAGTGTTCTGTTACTTTATACTACTGGTTATTCTCATACTCTAAGCTGTAAAGAAATAAGAGCTCAGCCCAAACCAACATAATTCTTTTTAAGTGAACGTAGGACATTTTCACCAGCTGACAATGGAGCCCTTTGTACTTGGGCTACAGAATAACAGGTTATTATGTGTTACAAATGTGCTATCCTATCTGTACATAGTAGTACTTAGCTAGTCCTGCAGACAGACAAATACAAAAACCATGAACTACATCATTCACCTTGACGATGTGCTAATTATGAGGACAAATAACATTGTAAACACTAATTCTGCTGCCTATCTAACCATAGAGGTTAAAGATTTCTGTGAAGTAAAAAGATCTGTGGTCTAATGAACTATAATTTCTTTCCATATTAATACCTTTTCTTATGAACAGAGCTGGACTTAGAGGAGGAGTTTAGGAGATTTGCAAATGAAGAGTGTCCATAGCAGTATTGCTTTCAGCTGAGTATATACCACCAGACAAACAATATTCAAACACCACCAGTGTCAGCTTTCAATTACTACAATTACTATTCCTTCCAAATCCATCCTCTTGCCTGGCTGGACCACTTTTGCCTCTTCAGACTCATTCAACCTTACCTGTCTCTGAAAAATATTTTTCTGCCTCTCTGTTAGAGGAAAAAAAAAAAGAATTAAAATTAATCAAAATAGAAACAGTCAATTGAGGGACTGACATGCAGGTAATTTTACATGTATGGGAGATTTGGTGGATGTCTGAACAGAAAGTGAAAGATTCACAGGCCCATATAGCTCCTGCATGTATTATGTTTTGAGCTTTGTGGAAAAGTATAATAAATCAAATAAAACTTTGCAACTGTTTCAATTTCCTACTGCACATAGGGAAAAAAAAAAAAAGTGCTTACTTTCTATTTGACCCGTTCCATAGATTTTCAGCTTTTAGGTTTTTCCTGGCTTCTCTTTGTTACGCAGCACTTCTGTGGTTTAGGAAAACAATGCCAAAAGGGAGACTGCAGCTAGGTAAGTCTCTGTGCATGTGTGTTACTTCATTAACATCTATACTGTCAATATGTCAAAGCCAGTATTAGAATACAATAAATAGAACATATTTCCAGTGACTACTTATTGGATTACTTACATATTACTGACTTCTTTCTTTAATGCATTTTGCTCATATTTCTTCCTCTTTACATCTGCTTTCAGTGAACCATCTAGGAATGTAGTTTACTGACATGAATATTCATTCTTTCTTCTGCTACCTCTGGTGGCTTTGGATCAGGCAGAGAGCATAGTTTCAGTTCTATGTACATGAATATTTACAGGTGCCAAATTTTATATCCACATTTTAAAAATGATGCACTAGAAGTGGTTTCTTGCATTTCCAGTCACCAACATGACGATGCCATATCTCTCTTCTGACCTATAACTTTAGCTCCAAATGGAAACAATGATTATTCATGGAAGACTGTGCATGATCAAAACAGAGTTAAAAAGATTTGCCAAAACAAAATACAGTGAATAATTATGAATAATAAATTCCAGGAAATTAGAGTCTGAGAGCAGGCTTTCCACAGGATGAAAAGAACATCAAATAAATTTTTTGTTAGCTCTACTGTATATACTGTGTGAAATTTCTTACTGCAAAACAGTTCACAAAATCCTCCATAATCTTTAAAGTGCATCAAGCTTCTGATGTTATATTTCTAAAACGAATGATCAGTATAAAGCTCAGACATGGTGCTACCCTCATTGCTGTGTCTTTGCTGCCCATCATTTGCAAGTTTGCAGCAATTCTAAGTGTGTTCATATGACAGCCCGAGATAATGCCACCAAGGATGCGGCTGAGCTGAGCTGGTTCTATGAGTGATAGAGCAGACTACAGAAAAAGTATACAGAAAGCCACAGAGGTACTAAAAATAGCCAGGGACTAGAGGAGAAGTTCCCTATTCTCTCTCACTGCCCATCAGTAAATGTGCTGGCTTTTAAGCAATTTAGCACCCATGAGACTGCCAGTGAGAGAAGCCTGGCCTATCTTCTTTGTCCTGTGATTTTACTGCAACCATCCCAGTGAAGGAAATAGCACCAAGTTTCTCAGGCTGTTGCACAAGCAAATGTAATATTATGGTAAACCCTATCAACCAAAGCACCAAATTACTAAAAAGAAAAAAAAAATAATGAAACTAAGCTTCTAAGCTTGGCATATGTTTTTCTTCAGTATTTTTGGGGAGTTGTTTCTTAACTGCTCTCCCCACATTTTATATTCTGTTGAGACATAAGAGGGTAAGAACTGGCTTTCTATTACTGGACAGAATTCATTTTCATTTTTTCAAAGAGGATTTTCCTTTTCCCTAAGCAGCAGTCACACTAACAGGAAAAGAAGACAGAACTGTTCAGAACTTTTTTCTGCTCCTGAAAAGTAGTTAGAATAGCCTCTTCCATTTTTTAAATGGCTTTTATAAGTCTATGGATGCTAGCAGATTTTTCCATCTGAGCACAATCCTGATTTCACAGAGCGCATCTGTCATTTAGAACAAGGACACTGGGGTCTGGATTCATGCATTCTAGTCCTTGCTATGGCACTGAGAAGCTTTATGCCTTCAGGCAAGTCACTTAGCTTCTCAGTGTTTCAATTTATCCCACTACAAAATAAGTATAAATAATACTGTTCTCACTGGGGTGTACTGAGGTCAAATTCTGATTTTTTTTTCAGCAAAACTAGGAACAGCACTTCTGCAGCTGATGGAATTAGGCTAGAGTAAATTCATTGCAAGTGTCTTTCATTGTAAAGTGCTTTACAAACTACATACAATGCAAAACGATGAATTACAAGCAACTCGGAGATAAAGGCGGCAGGCCAACCAGTATAAGGGGCCAAGCACTGTAATGTGCAGTGCTAAAAAAAATTCAAGAATCACAGGAAGAATGCTTAATTCCATTAAAATGGTAATAGCATCTTTCTAACTGCTATGCAGGAGACAGACAGAAACTTTGTGTTAAGATCTTATCTGACACCTTTGCACATCAAACAGCAATGAATTCAGCTCAGGAGGCGGCTGTTTTTTTTCCCCCCTTTGGAATCACTGCTTTCAGTTGAGTTCTGCCACATCTGAGGCTGAGACCTGCATTTTGCTCAGCAATAAGAGCTTAGAAGCTGCCAGCACTATGAATTGCTAGCAATAATGCGAAATCTTGTGGCAGCTCCACTGCTCCCGAGTCCTCTCCTGTGGACTAGTGCTGCACAGGCGACCTGCATCTCCCTGTCCATACCAAGCCAGGTGTCCTTGCAGTTTCCCTGGACCTGGAGCCAATCTGGTGGCATCTTTCTCTCACACCACTCATTTCTCACCGTCGTCTTTGCTCTCCAGCTGTAATCTCTCACCTCCTTCCCACTCCAGATGCACACATTAAAACAGTCACAGTTTTTACAGCTGTGATCCAGGAAGAAAGGGTGAGACAAGTTGTGCCACTCTATTTTTTTAACTGTTACAGCTTTTGGTGTTTATGCTTGCTCTGCCCCAGGCACTGAGATATTAGCTGTGATTTAATACTAGAGCAAAGTAATAATGGAACATTTGGGGAAAAGAACAAATACAAATCACATATTTGGTACTTCTAGGAACACAAAGAAAACAAAATGCATGGGAATTTGAGCTTGAAAATCAGAAGTTCAGAAAAAAAAACACTATAATTAAAAACAAACAAAACACCCTATGTTGTTACTGAAGTTATGATCATATAATCCAAAGAGTTCTACTTTATTTTGTTTCACCTGCACAGACACCCACAAACATCCACATACCTTTCTTAAAGCAATTCCTTTGCTTTAACCTTCATTTCTTCTTCACAGCTGGAATAAACAGTTAATCTTTCAGGGGATCATGCATGCTATTTGTTATTGATTTTATAGCTCAACAACATAGTACGGCTATGAACAGGTTGGTATCAGATTTGGAAACAACCACTTAGAAGGAGACACCAGCTGTGCTTGTGATAAATTACATTTTTTTTCCCTATGAATTTTATACCTAGTTATAGTTAGTTTACAGAATTTGGCACCATATGGACTGCCTGCTAGTGAGGTAACATCCAAAAGCATAAAAACCGTCTGCAGTGAAAGCAGCAGTCTTCAGTTGGAGATTTTTCTTTTAGAATGTTATATCACAGTTGTGGATTTGGAGATCATGAAAGGTTTGGCATGTACCTCTGTATTTTGGATTTGCCATAGACACTGAAGTTGTATAAAACAGCAGTACACAAATGGTAAATGTGTACATTGATATGCAGAGAACTTGGAACCAATATATTATAAATACAGGATTCCTTTTAAAAAATGGCTTTATTGGTTTTGCAGCTCTTAGAAAAAAGCCTCCCTGAGGGAAAAACATCTTAAGTTATGCATTCTATTCTATACATTAGTGGTTCAGTGGCACATGCACACACATATAGGCATCGTCCTTGTGCTTTTGCATCCATGGTATTGCCTCACCTATGTGATACACTAATTGAAACCAGAAGTGGAAAGATTGGCTTGTTCATCTTGTGTTAATCCATCTGCCACTATAGAATTGCCTGATATGAATTCAAAGCTGTTGTTCCCAATGTGATGGATTATTTTCCTTGAAAATTGTCTAGGCTACTCATATGATAGTCTAAGCTGAAGTATCCTCCTGAAATACTGGCACACTATGGAAACCTTATTTCTCACTTACCGTGATTTCATTTAGCAATTTCCTAGTATAAGCAGAATTATATGAGTGTAAAATTGATTAGATACTGGATATATACCTCATCAACTAATGAATGGATGCATCGCCATGGATGTAGTTTTAGCATTATTGAAAGTTAAATATGAGGACAGGATTTCATCATAGGTTCTTATTTCAATTTAAATGTACCGAATAATAGCTAAATATATGAGAAAAAAATTTAAGCAAACTGAAGCTTAACTTTAAATGGGAATAAAGATCCCAAATCTGAAATCCACTAATCAGAAGAAACTTCTATTTATTTGTAAAGTAGACTTAATTAAATATGCTTTTCAAGGCTGGTTAGCATTCCCCTAGCTTCCAGGTTTAATAAGGGGTGTTCACAAAACTCTGCAAAAAAAAAAAAAAAAAAAAAAAAAAAAAAGAAGTTTCCATACAATAGCTAATACTCAAAAGTCAACAGATCCTCCTAGAGTTGTGTGAATAATTACAAAAAATTGAATAATATATTCAAAAATATGAAATTCATCACCTAAATTACTTGACTAATACATCTATGAATTATGAAGTGACTATGCTGGGTGAATAATACATTAATAATTAATATGAAAAATATAATTAAATTCTTCAAATTAATTACTCAGAGAATATGAGAAACCATAATTATTCTCTATACTGTACTGAAAGAATAGAATGCCTGAGCAGTCTGTATGCTAGTCAAGTGTTACAGTTTTTGGTGCAAGGTATAGGATGTTTCTTTATAATTATGGAGCATTGGGGTGATGTCTCAAATTTCACCTTGGGCAACGAATGAAGGAACGTATCATAATTGAACAAAATAACATATGTTTTAATAGAAATATGCTAATGTTGAGTTGTGTAACACCTCCTGGCTGACAAAGACACCACTCTGTCTCTTTGAACAAATTGAGTAAGGAATGCCCACTGGAGGGAAGGGAACATGCGACAAGCAATCAGGCACTGGGGCTGTGCAAATTGCATTTGCTAATTCTGACCGCGGGCCACTTTTAAACACCGTTTTGCATCAATAAACAACCATGGTTCAAGTGCGTGCTGCCACTCAGCCCTCTCCATCGGTGCAGGGGTGCCCAGGAGCTGGGCTGGGATTTGGGGTGCTCTGGGGGGCACAGATTGTGTTTTGGCATTCTGCTCTGCACAGACTATCAATGAGCACCTGGAAAGCTACCAGAAAGGGATGGAAAACACACACGTCTGGGGCTCTGGGATCGCAAGCCACCCCAGGATTCTTGCAGCAATTAGCAGTATATGCTAGCCATAATGAGCAAATGTGTGCTCAGAAAATCACAGACATCTAGAAAATCTAAGATTTTCACTTAAAATGTGTGTCACTGCCATGGCCTAAACGTGATAAACATGGCTTTTGCTTCTGGAATAGGTGCCAGGTGGGACGGGGGTAGATTTTTCCTCTCTGTCTTTTTCCACAAAGGTAACTCTGCACTGACCACAGTTTATGAGGAGCAGCAGCAAAATCAGTTTTGCAGAGCAAAAATGAGAGAATTTTGCATGGCTCTGCCAGGGCCTTTCCCTGCCTATCGTCATCCTTGCCACTATTTCATAGAAGTCCATGCAGTTCTTTCTTGATAAACTCTGTTATTCATCATAAAAATCCACCTGCACCTCCATGCATAGGCAGTGTAATGTTATATTCAAATATGCAGTGATACTCTGAATGATGTCCGTGAGAGTTATGGATATGGACGGAGGTCAGTGCTATGTGTGGGCAACAGCACAGCTGTAATAAGGATTGATATTGAAGGCATCATTTATTAGGTGTCTAAAACACTATATATTTTAACTTTTTTTTCAATCCTAGTTCAGCGATAGAAGTGGAGGAGATTTATCATGCATTTAATAAGAAAATATAAATGAAGTGAGCCTATTCATTACAGTAATATAAGCAAGAAATGTGCAATTAACCAAAAGGAAAAAAAAATACACTTTATTGCTATCTTGTAAGCAGGATAAACTTGTAAGATTATATGATGAAATGAGTAAATCCTACATATCTTTATCTCCAAATGTTTTGATTTGACCAGAAATCTCATGTTGCTCTCAAGTATAAAGTATTTCGAAAGATTTTGAAAAAGAAAATAATGATCCACTTCACTTACACAGCCTATCAGACTTTCTTCCCCTCCACAGCATGCATATGAATGATGATGAATATGAATATTCAGGTTGCAAAGTAAAGTTCTTTAACATTAGGGAAAAAAAAAAAAAAAAGGAAAACTAATATATTCTAGGACTTTTACAGATATCTTGTCTGTCCATTGTCTGATCTGGCTGGTTCATCAGCAAACAACAACAGTCCTGAGTGCATCTGCCTCTATCTATAAAGACAGACCCTAAAATATTTATCCTTTGTGAACAAACACATTGCCCTACTCCATAATTCCTAATCACCGCCTCTCGAGCCTGAGATTCTCAAACCTATTCCAGACTTGTCTCTATTCATCCTAACCTACCTATGCTACAGAAAAAGATCTTTCAGCTCATGAAAGATTTCAATCATATGGAATAATTAAGAAGCTATCCTTTCAGACTGATTAAACAGGGCCCTTTTAATTACTTAGCATTTCTATCCTTTTCCACCTGTCAACCATGTCAGTGAGAATGTATATTTTTGGGAGCACAGCTGTGCTTCTTTTTCAGTAAACTTCTGCACATTATGACAATGTAAGAGTTTTTAAAAATGAAAAAGTTGCTCACCAAAGGCACAAGTATTTCTATAAAGGCAGTCAGGGATGTTTACATAGGACTTCCTGCATCTAGCTGCTTCTTTTCAGTCTCCTGGACTGTGACACAGTTGTATACATAGCCTTGAAATTGCCAATTACATCCTAATTCTGCTAAGCGCTGAGCATCTTCTCCAAAATACTGAGTCTCCTGGAGTGCTAATGACGGCAGTGGGAGTGAAGGAGCTCAGTGCCTTGCAGGGCTGAGACACAGCTTCTTTCACTGGGGATTTCAAGTCCTGTTTATTCCTGTGGATTCTCATGCCCTATCAGTTCTTGAAGGTGACATAGGAGAAAACATGATGACAACACGGCATGACAAATCTCAGGGAAGATTTGAATGTTAAAACCCTCCCGTGAAATGTAGATATTATTGGAATAACCTGAACAAATTGAGAAATTGGCTGGCAAGGGCATGACATCATTATCATGGCACAGTATCTTCAAGGAGAAATTGTGCAAGGCCTTTTATAAGATTTATTACATTTCCAAAATGAAATAAAATATTAGGCCTCTAAAATTTTTTATTTAAGTTCTATCAGTAAGGAACTCCTAAGTCTCCTCTTCCCACCCAATGAATTAACCATTATCATATTTTTGTCTGAGATAAAAATGAATGATCTGCTTTTGATTAAAAAAAAAAAAAAAGAAAGAAAAAGGAAAAGAAACCTTCACATAACTTTGAACTATGAATCAGCCTTGGAGCTCTCATTAAAAGCTCCCTAAGTTTTAATCACAGAACATAGTCTCTGTTGTCTCCAATCTGCATAGTGACATTCCTGACAATTACTCAAAGGCAAAATTGTTTAAAAAAATGATAATAATAATAAGGGGGGGGGAAGCATTATTTTCATAACTTTAGAAACTTAAGAAGAAGGTGTAGTACTGGGCACAGTCCTACAAGTTAGCAGCTACAGATTTCTGAACTTAGCTCTGTCATCAGATCTCTTAGTTGACTTTGGGCAAATGGTATATAATTGTCCACTATATTCCACTAGTAGGAAGTTTCTAGCAAACACTGTGCAGGAGTGTTATATTTAGAAGTAGTCCTAGAGCTTTAGATTCCTTTTTGTAGAAACAAACATAGAAACATAGAATGCAATGTGATTTGAAGAGGTAAAAACAGCAGTTCCTACAACAACTTTCTCAATAAGTATTTTCCCAAGACTGTTCATTCTGATATGACAGGTAACAATAAAAGCAACATTTAAGAAGGTTGTATTTGCTCCATTAAAAAAATCTAAACACAGCATAAGAAGGTGCAAATGAAAACTTGTGCTTATGGAAAAAAAAAAAATCATCACCATTACCAGATTGTCACACTGATGATGATGAAGAACCTGACGTCAATTGAGAAGGTAAAATCTGAGAAACAAGAAGAAAGCAAAGAACTTTGGAAGTTAAGGAATGAGGCAATAAAAGAAAACTCTTCTCTCTCCACGACTCATAAAATGTCACAGAAGGCTCTCAAGGAAGACGGGGCTTGAAGCGGGGGTTTTGATTTAGCTGTTGGGTTGCACTTCCCCAGTGAACTGATGCTTTGCCAAATGCCCAAGTAGTGTTCTACTTTCTCTACAAGAGGCAAATTTACCTGAATGGACTAAGCGGATGAAAATCCATTCACATTTATAAATGTGGAAAAGAGTGTTATGGAAAATGGCATATGGTTATGGCAAAACTCTTTGTCAAGAATCGCAGATACTTTGAAACAGTCTTTTCAGATCCCTTTCCTGCCCTCAGTTCTCACAGAGCTACAGCTGGTGTTTTCACATTCCAACAGTCTTATACAGCAGCTATGAGCACACCACTAATGAACTCCTGACAGCGTCACCTTTAGTAATGGATAAATGCTTCAAGGGCCACTTTGTCTGGAAGAAATACTGACAACTCCTTTTACTTAAGACAGACTGGAGAGGAGCACCAACAATTAAGCAGTCATATAGGTAAGGACCTTTAAATGCTGGCCCTGCCAAACCAAGTATGGCTTTATTTCTGTACTTAGTTCATTTTCAGCAGTCCCTTTATATCTCACTGTTAAAATGAATCAAAAATACTGTGGGCCTACAAGCCCATTACCTAACATTTTTTTTGCAGTCATTTTCAAAAGGTTAACAGAGGTGAACAGTGTGCCAGGATTCTCAATCCAGCAGTGGAATTACTCTGTGCTGTAATTAAGCATACTAAACCAAGACAAGTTGAGCAAATCTGGGCCCAACTTTTATTATAATGCAGTTCTGTATGCACTGTGATTCTGAATGGCCGCTGGCTCTCTGACTTTAACTTCATAAATCCAGCAATGGAAATGTGATAAGATTTTTGAAACTTCAAAAAAAAAAAAAAAGTAGCTCTAGGTTTATTTAATCATTTATTAGTCTAAAAGACATCATTGAGACATCCTATGGAACATATTAATTCAAAACTTTTTTTTTTTTAAATTCAAAAAGTCAATGGAAGTAGGGCAAGATGGTTCAACTATATCAATAGGAGATTGCAACTGAAAGACTTGGAAAACAGAATTAACAACATAAGCAGTCAAATGAAAAAAAGTATGATGTGGTATCACACCTAGAGGTTAGATGTTCTTAGCTCCTCTTAACTCTTAACTCCTCACCTTGCTCACTTACTCTTCATCCTCCAAAGGAATCCTTCTGGATACCAACAAATCACTGACTATAACCCTGGCGCTAATGAGCTCCACTCTGCTATGAGCACCACTCTGAGGAATCCATGTGTGGATGGACATTAATGGAGATTAACAATACAGGGAGGCTATGGAAGCATGCCTCAATTGATAACAGCTCTGCTACTTAGTTGAAAGGTGTGTGGTATCAATATGCCTTCACTGTCCTCCTTCTGCCTAAACAGTATTTTCAGCAACATCAGGATATGTTACAGGACCCAGAAACAACCTAGATGAATGTGTAGACAGAAAAGACATTTGGCTTTCAAATCCTTCAAATTTTAAAGATTAAATTTGTCTCTTATGCCCATATTACAGGGCATAAACTAGTTACATGATAGTTACAAAGAGGAAGCATTACCTGGGCCAGAGTATGGCATAACTGTTCTGCAAGACTACTCTTGCCTTTCTCTGAAGCAGCAGGTCTTTGTACGTGGAAGAGATGGACACCAGACAGGGACGGCTGAACTGTTCCATTTTGGCTTTCACAATCTTACTGATTAACGGTGACACTGCTTGCTTAGGTCATGATAAGCATGCATATGATAAACAAAAAATCTGCATGTGACAATGAACAAAATGTACTCAAATAATAGCATTGTCTAGCCTTGAACTAACTAGATATCCGATGAACTCTAACTTTCTCAACCAGTGCTTCCTTGCAAATACAGAGTAAGGCTCCAACACTGCAAGCACTTACATGTAGGCTGGATTTTATCAACATGATTGTATTCACTGACCAACAGTGAGATTACTTGTGTTGTAAAAGAGACCTGAAGTCCCAGGAGGTTGCTGGGCATTGCCACAAGCAAGAGACTTCTCGGAGTTATGTTATACCTTCTCAGTATGTATGGGGAATAAGGCATTTGCTATGTGCATTACTCTAGCACTATAATTCTGCTGTGCAATAACAGAAGTGATTGGAGAAGTCACTGGGTAGGAGCTGATGACTAACGCCTAAGTGTCTCTAGGGTACTCATTTGTCAGGGGATTCATTCACAGCAAAATGGATGGGAAGGTAGTTCATGTTCTCTTGTTTCTTTTAGTGAACCTGCCACATAAAAGAAATAAGAAAAATTTAGTTTATTAGAGTAGAGACAACCTTTCAGCACTTCAGTTATTTATTTTTGCCTCTCTTTTATTCTGTCTATCAGACTAAGATATAAAAATACATTTTTTTCATCATCATAGCAATAGCACAGTCTTTGCTGTTACTAAGTACTTTCCATCCAAAGATCTCAGATAGCCTTCACCATGGGAAACGGCACGTATTACTACAAGAGATGTATGAAAAACATTATAATATTTCTTTTATATATAAAAAGAGCTTTTCCTATTTAGTTTTCAACTTCATCCACTTCATTTTGTGGGTTTTCATTAAGTGTTAAAACATCTCTAGATTAAAATGAGTCTTTTGCATCAAAGATGTTAACTATGCAAAAGAAAAACACTTCATATGCTGATTTTTATTTAATAAAGAGCACTTCACAAAAATGCTAACTTTATAAAAAAATTGTGTCTACATAAGGTTTTTGAATGACCAAGACAGAGATTTCTTCCTGGAGCAAAATATTTTTCCAACTAGATGGATCAAGGAGGTGTCTGGAGAAGTGGACACAAAGATTGATGTAAGGTTGACTGGACCATTGGGATCAAAGGATTGTACAAAACAATACAAAGTCCACTTGGCAATTAACTATTGGGGGGTCCTTCAGGGATCAATACAGGAACCAGTACCGTTCAGTGTCTTTATTAATACCTTGGATGATGGGATAGAGTGCATTTTTAGCAAGAGATTGCAGGCAATTGCTCAGGGCAAGGCTGCTGTTCAGAGAGATCTAGACAAGTTGGAGAAACGGGCTGACAGGAATCTCATGAAGCAAATGCAAAGTCATGTAGCTGGGATGGAACAACTGCATACACTAGTACAGGCCTGCAGCTGACCAGCTAGAAAACAGCTTTGTGGAAAAGGAACTATGGCCAAAAATTGTACAGAAGTTAGCAATGTACACTTACAGCAATGAAGGACAGCAGTATCCTCGGTTGTATAAGCAAGAATATAGCCAGGAGGTGAAGGATCCTTCCCATCTACTCACCAATTGTAAGATCATAGCTGTAGTGCTATGGCAAAGTTTGCACTCCTCAGCACAAGACAAACATTGGAACATAAGAGTAAGTCTATTAAAGGTCCAAAGAGGTGATCTGAGACCTAGAGAGCATGGCCTGTGAGGAGAGGCTGGGTTTGTCCAGCTTGAAAAAGGGAAGATGGGCAGAGACTTTACTGCTGTCCACAGTTGTGTACTGTGAGCGTGTAGATAACCCAACTCTTCCTAGAGGTGCAGAGAGGAAGGATGAAAAGCAACAGTAAAAAATTGGAACATGGAAAACTCCAATTTCATATAAGGAAAATAAAAGTCCCAAAGAGGGCGGTTTAGCACTGAAACCCAGAGAAGCCCAAAGACGTTGTGGAAATTTCATCCTTGGGATATTCAAGACTTGACTGCACAATGGTGCTGAGCAACTAGATCTGACTAGATCTGGTTTGAGCAGGGCATTGGACATAGTCTAACCTAAATTATTATTTTGCCTAAATATTTATGTTTTTCCAAAAGGAGAATAATGCATGATCCTTTTCACTTTGGGGTTTAATTCAAAAATTAATAAAAGAGGAAAAAATACAGATGTATTCCTGCACACTTCAAATGTTCTTTCAGAGAAGCAAGCTGAGTTGGTAGTATAAAGCATATATTCAGCAAATTTCATTATCTTCTCTTTAGTCAGATCTAGAGACATCACACTTAAAACAGCTGTATTCTCTCTTATCATCAATGAGGATCACAAATGTATCTGCAGATTTTAGGTGAATCGTAAGGTTACCTTATGGTGTTTTTCTCTGTATTGCATTGACAACAGAAAGGATCTTAGAAGGATTATACTCCTAAGACTGGTTAAGAATAAATAATATGAATGACTGAACAAGGCCACACCTTTGTGTAAACTCTCATCCTTCAGTGATGACTTTGGACTGAGGCAGAGGTACTGTTTGTTTTAGCAAAGAAAGGAAATAGTTGCTCTATCTCAACTAATCTTTTAATTAAGAGCACCTGATGAAGGAATCTACCTCTTCTGTTCGTACAGATTTCCAGCCTAAGTTAAATGTCTCATTCAGCAGCAATAAGGATTAATGAGCAGGACTTCCTGAGGCCAAGCAGAGCTCAGTCCTCCAGACCATGTTCAAATCAAAAGATAATTCTTACTGGGATAAGATACTTGGTAAATCACACTGAGCAGAGGAGTCCCAGCTGTCAGTCCCTTCTCTTAATCAGTGAAGTACCAGAAAATAGGTACATGTAACTGGGAAGGTGAAAAACTCATATGTTGTGTGTCTGTCTACTTTTTAAAATGAAAGCAATGCTCAGTGCTAGCACTAAGGAAAAGTAAATGTACTACATTGGACTGCCACAAAACTACATGCAGCAATATTTTGGATATGTAATACAGTGGACGGGATGTTCTCCTGAGACTAGCTCCCCACTACTATCAAATTAAGAGGAATTTTAGCTTTGTCTTTTCACTACCTCCCCCACTCCTGCCTCTTAAACACTCAGTCCTGGATGTAGGAAACACAATTATATTATTTAACTTTGGTTTCTTGGGGCACAATACCTTAAGTGTCATGAAAATCAAGATTTTTTTTTTTCTTTTTTGGATCCCATCTGAGTGGGATATTTAGAAGCTTTTGTATTGTTTTGTATTTTTGTTTTAACAATGAGCCTTCTGAATGTTACTAGGCTGCTTCCTAAAGGCCATCTGACGAAGAGTTTTGTAGCAGTTGTTCTAAAATAGTATATGGCAACCTCTCTAAGCCTGAAGAGAACAATGATAGTTTGTGTCAGCTAAGCCCTATTGCATTTGTATATGTAAGCAGTTGGATACAGAAAACTGCTGTCTGTTAAATGGTCCACTCGGTTTCTATTTAGGTCTATCTGCACTCACCCGCATTTCAACCTTTGAAACTGGAACAATATATGCTTCCTGACTCAGTTAGGAAGGCATGGAAGTGATGCTACTAAAGGAAAGAATAGAGGAAACTGTAAGAGAGCAGAGCAGAAAGGGCAGTTCTTGCTCAATGAAGCAAACCTCAATGAACCAAAACCAAAAGGTAAATGTGACCAGAAAATAAGGTGAGCAAAGTTCTAAGCATATTTGACTTAACATGGAGTGACTTAGGTGACAGCCACAAAAGGGGAGAGTTAGCCAGAAAAAAAAAAAAAAAGAAAAATCCCTTTCAGCTTTGAAAGTTAAATTGAAAAAAAAAAAAAAAAATAAAGATGATGCCTAAAAAACTACAAATCTAACAAAGTGAAGAAATGTGGTTCATACAAAAAAAAATCATGTAATGGGTATGGGCATATTTATGGTAACAAAAAAAACAGTCCTGTTACTCTGGGAATGATTATGCTAAGCCTCTGAGCATGCCCTATATAAATTCATGGTTTCCTTAAACCTCAGCAGTCAAACAAAAATAGCTGTTCTTGCAATGAGAGACATAGAGAATATGAGGAAGAGGAGGGCAATATCACATCCCCCTACTCAGTCTAATTTGGCCATAAGCATTTCAAAAATATGATTATATCCTGCACTAGGTGCCAATTCTGCATAGAGAGCCCAAATGGAGCATGGGAATGTCAACAATTCCCCAATCTAGAAGCTATCTAAGTTCACTGTTTAATGCTTGCTGGAGGGAAAAAAAAAAAAAAAAGTCTCTAATTGAATTCATTAGAAGCTCTAAGGAGTAGCTTATGCCTTTAGGTAAGATCTTACTACTACTCAGCAAATATAGTTGAGAAGGAGTTACTTCTCCCCTAGAACATGAAGGCCACAATCTTTCCCAGATTTGCAATGTGGGACACATCACCTCCTCGGCACCAGCACAGTTGTTAACATTTAGTAACTTCCTACTCACTGTAGTCCCTGCTCATGCAGCGATGGGAAGCTACTGCTTACTTCTATTGAGTGAACCTAAGAAAGATCTGAGGAGGGCATACAATAGCTCAGGGAACCTTTTATCCCTTTTTGTCTCCTGCATAGCAATTTTACAGGCAGTATGACCTTGGCCTATATTAAGATCTTGGGATAGCTGCAAGAAAATCTACATTTTTTTTTTTTACCTTTTTACCTTTATTTTTAATTTTTACTCAAGAAAACCATTACCTCTCTAGCCTTGATCTATATTCTGAAGATATATAAAGGAACCCTAAAGATGGTGATCATTTTCGCCTTAAAAATAGAAGGATCAAAGAGATCTCAGATGAAATTTGAATTAAAACATCAGATTGGATCTGTACTTCAAACTGCAATACCGACTCCATAACTGGAGTAAAGTCAAAGGCAGAGCTGGATTTCATTGGGAGAGAAATTTTAAAAGAGAATCACCGAATAGATGGTTCCTCAAAACATTATGTCCTTTCAGTATCAGCTTCTTTGGGTACTGAGAAGTGTCTGATTGATGCTGTGAAAGAAAGTTTAGTTACTCTAGTAACAACTCACTTGCTCTACTAAGACATATCTGGTGGGAGCAGGACCAGATCTCCGAGATGAGGGCCCAGCAACAGCCTGTCCAGCTATTTCTAGGTACTTACCAGTGTGCCTCAAATCACCTCTAAACACATCCCTCTAATCCTAAATGCACTTGGAGCCCACACTGCAGCCATGTGTGTTTGGATTATGACTATGAATCAAAAAAGTCACTGATGATGTTCCTTTCTTAAGTGCTTTACGGTGCTGACTGTGTCTTTGAGATATAGAAATCCATGTTTCTTCCTTTAGCCAGAGCAGAATAACAGCTATTAAACATGATCTGTGGAGTCCAGAAACAGGGAGGCTCCCTATACCTCCTGTACCTCTTATCATCTGTCATTACTTTTCTTTGTGATAAGAGCTCAGAAAGTCCAGATGCACACAAGATTGCATAAGTCAAGAGGAAGTATGCCATAGTGGGCAGATTTGCTTTTCTTATTGTAGGCAGAATTGTGTTCTACTGAGTAGCCTCAAAATAATCAAGTAAGAAAAATTCTCCAGATAATTTAACACTGCATCATACAGATTTTTTGGTGAGAAAACCAAAACTCTTTTACAGTTCTTTGACATCCTATGAGAGTCACAGGAGATTTTGTCACAGCACTAATGTTCCTGGCATTTTGAAACATTGCATTTCAAAATGCTTTAAAAACAACAGAGAAATTAAAAAAAAAAAAAAAGCCAACGGAAGGAAAAAAGAAAAAAAAGTCAACCAAATTGTTCATTCTTAGTATGTGGTTTTCAAAAAAAAAGTATTTTGGCCCAATCAAAACCACTTTTCTTCTTTAAAGTCAAAGATGTGTCTCAATAAAGTGCATTCCTCCTGTTTTCGTCTCTCATTTTCTTCTTGCTTTGGCAGGAGAATGTTCTTTATCAAGGGAAAAATGTTTTATCTCTGCTTTCTTCAGCCTCAGAAATGATTATACTCTTTTCAAGCGAAGTTGAAAAACATAAGCCAACAACGTTTAGAAAATGACAAGGATAGAATATTTCAGCTATGACAGTAAAAGTTTCTAGAAGTTAAGCACTGCTGAACTGAAAGCATGCCAGCAACTTCTGCTGCTCCTGCTCTCCTGCCAGAGACAGAACTGAATGAAAATATCTAGACTTCAGAGCTCGAGAGCTTTTCTGATCAGGAGGCAGCAGTTTGGTACTCTAAGGGAAGATCATCAGAAAGACATGGCCAGAAAATATGCCTCACACTAGCCTGGATTAAGCTGGTATGAGTCACCAGCAGCAGGAGGAAGGATGAGTGATTCAAAATCTGTCTGACCATTAAGAGTCTGGACTCCTCTATATCACTACTGAGTGCCCAGAACTAAGTGTCATCCTGTAAAAAGTTAAGTCATGATCTCTGCATCTGAGGAATGAAATCTGGTGGTCTCTGGATTTCTCATCCATGATTCACAGGGTGAAACTTTGCCCTGCCTGCTCTTCGCCAGTTGATAAACTGTGCAAAGGCATATACATATTTTTCTGATACCTATTTCCCAAATAGATAATATTATCAGTTCATGTGTAGGAAGAAGTATAAGAGGTGTGTAACTGTAATAGGGAGGAGGTGGTGTCAGTGAGATACTGTCCTTTTATATTGTGATCTGTTGATTATAAAAAGTTATTGATTATCTATTGATTATCTATTGAAATCCATTAATTATTATGAACAACACAGCTAGCCCCCACCTGAACTGTGAGAGGTGGCAGAAAGCTCTTTTGAAAATCTGGTCCTTTACATTCATAAAATGAGAGAGGGCTAATATGCAGAGATGTATAAGCACAAACAAGCTCAGTGGTTCCTAAACCTCTCAGCCACACTTAAAATATATATTTTTTTAAGTCAGTAGTGTGCTGTGCTGAACTTCTCTGGTGTTTCTGTTGCATAAAGAACAAAGTTTCTTGTATTAAACATGAGTTCTAGAGGTTTTGTGCCTTGCTGCCATTCTCTTCTTTGGTTTTTAGAAGAAAGTACTTTTATTTTCTCGAATCTACAGCATTATAGAATAAGTCTTTAGCAAAATTGGGTTTAGTTTTGCTTTCTTTTATCTTTTTAATGGTATTTCTCACCAAATTGACTTGCAGATGCTAATACTTTGACAACTAAAGAAGCCAGTATGTCTGAGTTGTCATCATGCAGTCATTTTTTTCAGAGAGAAATGGAGCGCTTCCTCACCAATTTATTTAACTTTTTGCCTTCCTACCTGTATTTCAAAGCTATCTTTCAAGCTGTTTTATGAGCAAGCTGCTCTTAAACATTTGAGAAATTTCACGGGGATTTAGCCATGCAATTCATATAGATCCTAACAGAAATTATATGGTTAATTCCCCATGTAATCCTTTGTCTTCTTTTTTTTTTTTCTTTTTTTTTCTTTTTCTCTCTTTTTTTTTTTTTAACTATAGCTGTGTAATTTGTATTTGCTGAAATGTCACCAAAGTTCTCTGTTAAACGGCAGCAGGGGAATTAAGAAACCTCTTTGCACAGTAACTCCATTTTACGGAACTGAGCCCACATTGCTCTTATCTTTCCATATTAGGCTTGATATGTTGTGTCAAGCATCTCAACCTCTGGCTTCCATCAAAAGATAAATGACAGCTGTCTCTGAACTAATGGTACATGAGAGGACATCACTGCTCTACACCCTTCACCCTAGGAAATGTTTAGGTATGCACTCACCTGACCTGACCTTGATATTTCCACTTTTCCCATTTGTTTTCTGATGATTGAAACAGGTGAGGGAAGAGATCAGCACCCATGCAAGCATTTCCTGTCAAACACCGTTGTTCCATTCCATTAGAAATTTTCTTCATCCCTCTTGGAACCAGCAGGATATTTTAATAAAAATGAGGGCTGTTGAAGCAAAAAATGAAGAAAATAAAATAAAGAAAAAGACTATTCAGACTTCACGGCATTGACTGATTCTTATTCTTTGCCTCATATGTCCAGAACTCATTTTTTGTAATATCTTCCTTTTGGATCTTCAGTTTTGTTAATTAGTATAAACCAGGAGAATTTTTTTTAATATAATATAATAAAATTCATATATAAAAAAAAGAAAAGACAAGGAGAAGACTAGAAATTTCAGTTGTTAAGTCTTTCTGAAATTATAGAGTGAATCTAGATTTTGTGTTGCTAACTATAGTTTGGACAATAAAACAAGTAAGGACTTAAACCAGCAATTATATATTTTATGTATAATAGATATTGTGAATTTGTGCATATCTCATTTATACATATGCATATATATTTATGTGGATATATATGCTATTTAAAACATTGACACATATTTGTATATTTTTAGCTCTAAAGGAAGACTATGAAGAAATTTAAGTTAACAAAGCAAGGTTTTGAAGATTAGACTAAACCAGGAGTTGTCTCTGAAAACAAATGTGCCATTTTATATGAACACCACAGTGGGAAAGAATTACTGTAGGTGTCTTAATTAGGATAAATGGGACAGCAACACAGAAATAAAGCATCAGCTGTTTAAACAGTGCCCATCTCTTCCAGTAGAGTGGAAGCCCCAGAGGATGAGCCTGTGAGAAGACAAGTTCCGGAGTTGCATCCTGATCCCAGCTTGCCCTGCCCGCTACGGGCAGCTGTGTACAGCAGGATTTGGCAGCAGCAAGAAGGATGAGAGAGAATTTCAAGATATTCATAAATACACTCTAAGCAATAACCTCTTTCTCGCAAGCAGGATGGGGGCAATGGGCTAACTTGAAAGACTTACATTTTTAAAAGGTCAGTGATCCAATTGCTCACACAAAAAATGTCAAAGTATTTAAGTTCCTAATTTGAACACACAGCTACTAAAATGGCTTTCCAAAGTGGGTATTAAGCATTTTAATGACTGGTTTTTGCACTCTGATACATCAGCTGTTTCCCAGTCATGACAACTGAGAGCAAAATGGATCCAGTGAAAAATATAGGAAAATAAGACTATTAAATTATTTTTTGAAGATACCTACTCTCTGTGGTTATAGTGTGGATGTTAAAACAGGTATGAAATTTTGCATGTACCTTTTTATATGTGTTTCCAAATAGTATTCTAGACATCTTTATTTTGAATTCTACTCTGTGACAACATGAGGAAAAGGATTTCCATATAGATGGCAATACAGGCAGAATAGAAGTGTGTCAGTTAGCCTGAAATTAGGAAGATACTAGTGAAAGATCCTAAACAGAGGATTTCATTTCTTCAATGATCTGAACTTGACATTTTCATAAGTCTTTCTCATAGTCAGTAAACAAAATCAGATCAAAATCAATGGCTGCTGTTTTCATAGCCAGTCTCAGAGACTGAATACAGGAGAATGACATTTGCCCTCATCAGAATAAGAAACCGTCTCTGTATTTACCTCTGGTGTCTATGTTCACTTGTACATGTCTCAAGTATTACAAGTGAACTTCTAAACAGCAGAGAATGAAAACAGCAGGGATTTTTTTTTAATCTCCACACAAAATCTAAGGCTTTTTCCTTTCTGTTTGACCACCTGAATGTAAAAGAATTTATTTATTCTTTTTGTCTGCTAAAGTATGCCATAGCTGCTTATATTTAGGTATTCTCCTATGAATGGAGCATACTGGCCACAAAAGAAATACAATATTCAAAAGGTTTAAACTGTGACTTTAGATGTATACAGACATAGGTGCTCTAGAATTCAGGTTGAAAGAGAAAATTTCATTTCAGGAACACAGATCATTTGGATTTTCCTATAATTTTAGTATTATGATAACGAATTAACATGATTTATAGGACTGGTAAATTCAGAAATGGTGCAAAAAGCTGCAATTTGATTGGTTTTAGTGAAGCTTTATCTCCTTATTCCAGATTCAAGCATGTCCTGCTGCTTTATAAAGATCCTTCCGTATGTCTAGGATACTAACATGAATGGTAGGTTCTGTGCTACTTAAATCACAGTATTGGAAATAAATAAATACATAGCAGTACAGTATAGAAAAGCAGAAAGATACAGAGACAAATTATAAACTGCTTTACTCTTCAGCATCACTGAATTGAACTAATAATTTATAGCCTGGTTTTATCCAGAAAGCTATGACAGCATTTCATAAGTGATAAGCATGCAAGCACTGTGAAATAACATTGGTTGGGAATGGCAACCAAACATTTGCAGCATGTTATCAGCACAAACATTGGTGCTTACTGATAAATAATGGAAATGTGAGTGCCCACATCAAACAGGGAAGGCCTGGACATTCTCAAGTGCCTCAGGAAAGAGCCACAGGATTTAGCTTAGTATCTGCAAATCAGTAGATGACAATGCAATTTGGAAGTAACCAAGATGCCTGTAACCAGCATCACCTTGTTCAGGAATGTGAAGCAAAAGTGAAACTTGGACCCAAACTCATGGTCTGGGCATGCAGTGGATAAATTCTTTTGTGAAAATTCACACTGGAGCTTTTTTTAAAAAAAAATAAAAAAAGGAATGAGTCAGTACTTGACTCATTACCAATCAAAAATGTATCATAAAAATATCTGCAGGAATAGTTCATTTCTGTACTGCTCTTCTCTGTATTGTTATATACGCTAAGAAAATCAGGTGAAATTGATTTTTCTTTTGAAATTAAAAAACATGACACTTACCTGGCACTTGCTGAATCATATTGTACATCCAGGCTTTCCAACAGACGTTGTGTACCACTGGCCTCCGAAGAGGTTTCTTCAGGAGGGCATGGCTCTGTTCAGAAGGTCACTTTTGGGAGGAAGAAGGGTAGAGAGGAGACAGAAGATTCCTGTGTATGATCATACTAGGAGGCATTTAAAATATGTGCAGTACGTGCAGTTCATGAAAGGGTTTTACCAGCACCAGAGGGTTTTTCTCTTGATCCATGTTTGCGGCAGACATGGTTCATGTTCCTCTCCATGGGCAGATCACTGAAGTGAGTTCAGCTTTGCACGGTCTTGGGCTATGACATATTTCTCTTAAGTAAGAAATAATTTCTACCTGTATTAAAAAGAGAAAAGAGTAAATTTCTGGGAACAGAGAAAACCCTAGGAACTGCTAGCACTAGGTGCTTGAACCCCTGAAGGAAAAAAAATAAAGAGCATATATATTTTTTTTTTCAAGCCATTGAGGTATTACATGGAATTAAAATGAAGTAAAACCCTTAAGTAATGACAAGAGAAAAGAAGAAAGTGCATCTGGATGGATACATTATCCATCATCCAAAGAAGTTTTCCATCCCTACTTAGAAAGCCTTGTGCAACATTTCTTCCTCCAAGGGATAACAACATAGAAAAAGAGCATTTCCAAAGAGGAACAGAAGCCTGTTTCCGAACCAGCAAGCAGCCTTTGGTAATATAAGCAATACATGCAAGCAATACAAGATGAAGTTTTGTGAAAGGTTACCCCTATTGCCTTGCTTCTTATTCTGCATTATTAAATAAAATCTTATTTATATTTTGCTTTTTACCTCACTCTGGAGTAAGGGCCAGTGATTTTTTTGTTTGTTTGGTCATTTTTGGGCAACCTTGCTCTGCAAGCTGTCTATTCTGACACCTGATTTGGCAATGTCAGTCATCCACCCTGCATGACATTTTGATATTGCTGCAGACTCCACAGCATAGCAGTGTGTCTCTCTGCACAACCTGAATGAGAGTTTCTCCTGATCACTTGCTCAGGAGGGTCTGGTTTGGGTCAGGGGGCCTGTGTGTGCCTGAGGGGACATGGTGGGATAAAGAACTGATGAAGAAGAGATGATTCCACTTCCCCTACCCCGTTCAGCTATCCCACACCACAGGAGGTGTCTCCAGCAGTCTCCATGCACCAGCAGATGCACCATTGCACTTTGGCATGCCCCTGCACAGGAGCTCTGGCAGATGAAAAGGCAAGAGAGACTGCTTCTTGCACACATTATGGAATAAACAGGATACAGACTCCATCTATATACTTAGTTGGTGATACTCATTCACCCTACAATATTTATAGTTACTAGCAAGAACAGCAGCATGTCAGAGGATCTGCAAGCAGACTCTTTACTCCCGCGTGTCTTGACCATAAAAGCATCTGCTGATGTCCACTCACCATCATTTCAGGGGGTGGGATAGGGCTGTTGATGAGCCTTCTGTCCTGCAGAATGAACAGTTGCAAAGGCAAAGGAAGCAGCTTGCTCACTACCTGGGTCAACTACCTGGTTCCTCCCTTCACGGTGGCATTGCTGTTTTGCACGGTAGAGCTGCAACTAAGGAAATCTTCTGCCAGTGCCAGAAGGAAATCTTCTGCCAGAGAAGTACAGCAGGAAAATGTTATAAGGAAGAGCCTGAAGATTTTTTCCTGAAATCTGTGAATGTATGGGATGGCTAGGGAATATGGTGCTTCTCATAGCTGTGGTACAGAAAGCACCACTTATGGGAGAGCAATAGCAGCATAACAGGAAAGCAGAATCTGTCTAGTAAAAAGGAAAAGGATATATGCATCACCATTTATTTTCCTGTTGCAGACATTGAGGATAGATTGGCTGTTCTGATACCTATACACTGGCTGCAGGCAAGATTTCATTCCAGGACAGCGTATCACTGCTACCCAAGCAGCAGCCACTACAGGTACGAAGTCACCTGAAAGAGGCATTTACAAAGTGATTTTAATGTAGAGAGCTAGGAGACTTATTTTATTGTAATAATATAAATATGCAAACATTACACACTAGAAATCTTACTGATCCTTGCTATCAAACATGACATCATTATTAATAGAAATATAATGGGAGAATTATAAATATGCAAAATAATAGTGTATATTAACCTAAATAACTCTAACAAATTGCACAGCTTAGCATAAAATTGAAAACCACTAACCAAACATTGTGTGGTTTGTTCGTACCAGGAGCAGCCAGGAGTCATGCATAATGCAACAGTGCAACTGCTAACAACAGTCTCATGAAGATAATTTAAACTAGAGCTGGACAAGCTCCAGGAAATATGCCTAGATAGTAAAAGCTGTGCTTTTCTTGTCCTTTTAAGAGAAAAGAAAGTTGTAAGCTGTTTGCCTCACCATCTCAGGTGAATCTTATTAGAAGATAAAGGATCATTTTAAAAGTTATGAAAGAGGTAAACAGCCTACAAATAATGTAAGTGTAAATATATATATACACACACACACACACACTAGATATATATATACACACCCACCAAATATATATATGTATATATAGACTATACACACACACACACATATATATACATACTTATCTAAAAATACTAGATGAGTCCAGACATCTTGGAAGAAGAAAAACAGCAAGAAAAAATGAGGAATTAGAAGAGAGACAGTCTGTTGCCAAATGTTATTTGTAAAATAAAAAAATTATACTGCAGAAAAGAGCAGAGAATGTCAGACAACATTAAAAAAAGGGAGGTTAGACTATAAGTAAGTTGTGCAAAGCTGGCATCATATTTTATTTCCCGTTAAATACTTAATATTTACAACCTAGATAAATAACATCATTAGTATAAAAGCATTGCTTATAGTAATGAGGAAGAGACACTACTAATGAGAGCAGAGAGCAAGCTGCAGTTCAAGCAGAAATGATAGGCTTAATGCAGAAATTACTAGTGGAGCTTCTCTGCCCTATGTTATAGGAAGAGGTCAGACTAGCTCATCTGAATGGTCTCGTCTGGCTTGAGAATCCACAGAACTCATATTTTTCCTGACAAAGAACTTTCCTCACTCTGCTCTTTTTCCTAATGGGATGAGGGAAAAAGTATCCTAGAATTCTTTAAAAAAAAAAAAATCCTGACAAGGACTGAATGGATAAAGTATAAGTTCATGAAGGGAGAATGCAGGGAAGAAGGGGACAAGCTCTTCTCATTGGTGGCCAGCGATAGGACAAGGGGAAATGGGCACAAGCTGAAACACAGGAAGTTCCATCTCCAGGTGAGGAAGAACTTCTTTACTGTGAGGGTGACAGAGTCCTGGCACAGGCTGCCCAGGGAGGTTGTGGAGTCTCCTTCTCTAGAAGTCTTCAAAACCCGCCTGGATGCCACCCTGTGCCACATGCTGTAGGTGTCCCTGCTTGAGCAGGAAGGTTGGACTAGATGATCTCTAGAGGTCTCTTCCAACCTTGAATATTCTGTAATTCTGTGATTCTGTGATAAATGGGGATATTGTGAATCACAGTCCCTTGCCTGGGATAGTACCCCAAATAGGGGTGCCCCATTTGCAGATGCAGAAAAATAAGAAGCAAAACAGACCCTAGAGTCCCAATAACCAAGACAAAAAAACTTAAGAAGTATTTAAGTAGTCTGCAAAAAATCTTGAGGTTTTCTTGTTCCAAGCTCACAACACCTGGACATTCAGGATGTCTCAGAACTTTCAGACAACTGAGACCATACGTATAGTTTTACGATAGTGCTTTACATCAGGCACTCTAAAACTCTGGCTTTGTGTACACACGTAGTATATGAGCTACCTCACTCTTGCACTGCATGAACAGCCTGTCAGCACTAAAAGGCTAGACGAAAAAATTGAGATGCAGATGTAAAATGAGGTCTAAGAATCTAGATAGTTCAGTGGAAAAACAAAAAAAAAAAAAATCCTCAATAAAAAAAAAAAAAAAAACAAAATCCAAATCCAAAAAAAAAAAAAAAAAAAAAAAAAGACCTTAAAAATTTTATTTTATTTTTTACCCAGCCACCACTTTTCTTTCAGGCTGGTGTATTCATCCCACATTGGCATGTTAAGGATCAAAATACTGTCACTCCTTCCTCACTAGTTGAAACCAGAGAGATCTTTTAGTTAAAATTTAGCATTAAATTCTATCACTGTGGCTTCTTTCCAACTGGTGTTTCAGAAATGAAACTACTTTCAGGTAGAATTTCACAGGCACCAGGTGGTATCATGAGTTGCAGGAATCTTTGGTGGTTTTGACTGTTCAATTGCTCTCATTCCTCTCAAAGTTGTTCTTAGTGGAGGTGGAAAAGGGAAGGAAAAAGAAAAAAAAAGGAAGAGAAACATATTACTGATCCTAAGTGTTTAATTTTACAAAACCTGTTGTGCTATTTTAGGTTAGTGTGTAATCTTTATTCAAAAAATCCCTTACTTGATCATTCTTTAAAGTTTAGATTGTGCATCATTTGTGTTCCTGGGGGTCTGACTGATATCAAAAGACTGGAACAGTCTTACACAAGGGATGAAATAGGCATATTAAAAAAAAAAAAAAAATTAGAAGTAGTGAAGAAAGGAAAGTTTCTATTTATCCTTCTCAGAAGAGGAACAATGTGATACTCAATGACAGGGACAGAAATACAACACGGATAAGCCGAAATATCATAGCATATAAATAACCCATGGAATTCTTGCTACTGGTGGAAAACACTGGGGACAGGAATAAAGTGAGATTCCAAATAGGATTATATGTTCCTGCAGGTAATGCTGACGTGCATAATGCTAATAAGGCCAACAGCTGAACCACTCTGCAACTCCAGAGCCTAGAGCATCTGCAGGTAGCAGGGCCTCCACAAGCATGGTTCATACACATGCCTGTTTTGTAGACAACTGTGGATTGCCTTTGGACAGCCTATTTGAACATGCCAACTGGCATCAAACCTACTGGCCAACTTGGGCTCCTAGAACCTGTCCAGCTCAAGAAGACAGACAGACTCCTCATCTATGCCCACACATGCCAAGCTAGTCTGTCACCTGACAGTCTGGGCTGTGGGGCATTCCTGGGGCTGCCATCAGATGTAGCCAGCACACAAAGCAGATTTCAGAAGGAATAGGAGAAAATGCACAGCAAAAAGTGATAGGAAATTAAAGAGAAACTCCACTGAAAGCAGGTGTTTTTGCTTCTCTAATATTTTGAGTTTTCTCGGCAGTAGAAGGCATTGTCCTCCAGAAAAATAGGAAACCAAACAAGGGGACTCTCCATCTGAATGGCAAACTCTATGTTTCCAAATACTGAAGTGATATTTGACAGAAAAATATGTTGTAATTTCTCTATTGAATAATTGAAGCTTTTAGGATCTAAGTGCCAAGTATAAATGATATAGGAAAGCATGGCATGTTTTTATCTGCAGGCTAAGTGTACCTGATAGATCTCTGTCAAGAAGCAAGTGTGCAGCTTTTGCACATGAGTATTCCTTTTCTCCTTCAACCTTGCAACATCGTGGATCATAACCTATTCCTCATGCTCATCATATCTGAGAAGAGAGTGCACACTGCCTAAAACATTTTAAAAAGGAAGTTTGGCAGAACTGCTCAGGTCCTGTAATTCACAGGCAATCATCACCAAACAACTGAGACCTGTAAGAGTGAGATTTCATCTCTCAAAGGGTAAAGACAGCACTCATTATCATGCTATTGGAATTTCTATATGCCGAAAACTATGTTGTAATGGAATGAAACTGCATGTCTGCCAACATGGTCAACTCCCCCCAACACATACATCCATATGTATATTTTTATATATATATACATACATATATATATGTATGTGGTCACATGCTTGTGACCATGATTCACTTCTGTGCTTTTAACAATTGCACATCTTTGAAAGGACAGAACATGTTTTCATTGGAACAAGGTTTTCAAAATTAGTGCTGCATTGTGCTTCTTTGAAGGTCCCAAAGAAGGAGGGAAAAACATATACGTTATTCTGTGTCACAGAGGTTGTCTTATCACAGCTTGACTTCAGCATCTGATTGAATGTTGCTGATAGTTAGGGCTAAGTCTCATCATGAGTTTCAGCAATAACTCTTACCCACATTAAATCATGCATTTTTAATACCCGCTCTTAACTCTCATCTTCTTATTTGTTTTCCATTTAAATGATGGTATTTCCTTTAGGTATTGCAACATGAGAAAAAGTTTTTCCCTTGGTCTGACTACCTGCATTTCAGCTTATTCTCTATTGGCTGAGTCTAACCTTGCACACTGCTATAAGTTCATACGCAGTAAGAACCAGATGTGGCTTCTCACCAAGACATTTGTGAAGAGAGGGCATAATGAAGCATTTCAGCAAAGAACTTATACAGCACATATGGATTTCCTCAATAACAACTTAAAAAAAAAACACTGGGAAATGTTTTCCTCCTACCTGTAGTAAGTTCTTTGCTCAAATGCTTTTGCTTTGCAAAAAGATAATCGTTTCCCTTGGAGCAATCATAGCACTTCATTTATCTATCTATCTATTTACTTATTTATTTATCTTGCAGACCAATCAGGATATAGGAAAAAATGATGTTAGACAAAATATAAACCACAACTTGTGGTGAAACATTTATTTTCTTCCTGCGTTCAAAATCATAAAACTATGCTTGCAAAAAAGAGTAAAAATAACACTAGCAACATTTTACATGGCAATTCTAATACTAAATACTGCTAAATACTGTGCAAAACCTTTCAAGCCTCTTGCAAAAACAAGACTGCTGTAAACAGACAGTCATTAGCACTTGAACTATGGTTTCTACATTGCAGTGTACTGTAACCATATGGGACTTCCTTTTGCTAGAAAGGGAATAGCAACCTTTGTTTACAATCTTTGAACTTGGCAAGGATCATGAAAGATGATCCTGACTGCAGCATGATCTGATGCAATGGGGCAGATACAGGCAAGGGAAGAGTAAGCATCTCTTCTGCTACTGATTTCCGGAGTTCAGGAAAAAGGATCCAAAAATGAATCATGCTCCTTTCTTCACCTCCTCTACGTGTTACTGCAACACATAAGGGAAGAGCAAAAGATTTGTCTTGTGGTTTTCCCACTACCACAAGAGAGTCCTTTAAAGACTGACAATTAAAGCCCAATCAAGATTGTATTGGCCCTGTTACTAAATGATATCCAGAGGGACACTCTGTCAACTGTGAACCTGCCTTTGCCTCCTTGCTCTGCTCCTCTCCTCTCCTCTGTCTCTGAGGAACCCCTTTGGCAACCTACCCCAAAATGCTCGCGGTAAATCAAGACTTAAGCAGACCCTCCATGGTCCCACGGAAACAGACAAGCTTGTGTTTCAGTGGAAACTGACACTGGAGAGAGTCCAAGGATGCTCATAAAGAATCCTATTAGTTTTACTACCCCAGATTCACTGCACTTTGTGCTTGCTATTCTGCCTTTCTCAGCTTGCTGAAGAACCTCTTTGGCAAAGCAGTTTTTCCCTCCCCCGTCCCCATGTTATCGCTTTCTCTTGCCCTACACCTTCTCAGACTTCCCCACTTTCACTTCTAATTCTCAGGCCACCTGCAACCCTCACTCTCACTGTGAGCCTGCACCAAAATTCACTGGAACATGACTGGAACAAAGAATTCATTTCAAAGACACTGCAGTACATGTTTCCTATGCATTGGTACAGGGTATTAAGGGAAAAGAAATATTGTACAGTAATGATTGTTTTTATTCCCTGGTTTATATCCTAACAAAAGCTGGAAATCACCTTCTAGATTGTTTCTCTTCCACCTTTTTTCAGTATTTCTGGAGGACACTTGAATGCATTACAGGCACCTGAACTCTTGAAATCCAAAAGCTGTAGCATTGCAGCATCTTTTGGCACATGGCTTACATTATGCCTATAAAGATGGGTGCGTACAACCCTGAGCTCCTCTTCCCCCAGGTCTGAACCTGTTAGATTTGAGGTATCACCCACGTGGAAATCCTATTGCTACCTGAGGAGGATTCTGCTCAAACAAATATATTAGGAAGCAGCAGGACTAGGACATCCAGGGAAGGAGCCAAGAGTGATCACAGCCCAAACAGGGCTGGGCTGGGGACTGCCCCATATAACTAAAGATGAAGAGTCAGTACCAATGTCCATCCAGGAGCTACAGTCGCTCCTTTTCCATCCACTCCTTTTCCCTCTTCACCTGCTCTCTGAATCCTGAAGACAGCATCATGAACTAGTTTATTTACATGCCTAAATTGAAATAAGGCACAAAAACGTGTTTTATTCACGTCATTGCTTCTGCCTACGAGCAAGGCTTTGCTTATGGGTTGTTGAACTGTGTCAGTAACTCTCACTCTGTGCTGCCACTGGCAAAGCAGGAGGGGGCAAACTTACCCTCCCATGCCCTCACACGACACCAATATGGATCAAGTCTTAGATAAATTAGCCATCTTCTTGGGGATACAAACCCACAGCACTGCAAATGCACAGTGAGTATATTATCATTCCCATAATAACACATTAGCATTTCCCTTTGAGCAGTGCCCGCGTTACCCCCATTTTTCATATCACAGATCCTCTTTTGTAACACCTGAAAGCATTTCTTTACTGTCTAACAAAAAAAAAAGACACCAGTATTACAATGCACGCTTATTTTCAGGCACCTGCACAATCTGATGTTTTGACATTAAAAGTCTCTGGCAATCAGTTGCTCATTTCACAAAGACTGAATCAGCCCTGTCAAAGATTTATTGTTTTAGGTCCTTCCTATCAGACATCCATTCACTTTGCCAAGCAGCGTCTCTTAGCAATTCTGTTCAGACTCTCAGCATTGCTGCTGCCACTGCTGTTCCTGCGCGATGAGTACAATCAATAGCTAGATGGACAAAAATTAAATCATTTAATGGATTCTGGTTGAGCTGATTTAGGTCACGGGGTTGCCCAATGCTTCTGGCAGCCAACGTTATTTCATATTCCTGCATTGTCATAACAAAGCACATTTCCGCTTGGTTGCTACCCTGAGACATGTTATAGCAGAGGATGTGAGTTGGCCGCGTTGTTGTAAGGGGTCATGGGAGAAGCCTCTGATATGTCTGATCAAAAGCACAGAGATTTCTTTTTGCCTTCTCGGTTACCACAACAGGGAGTCAGAAATGATTATGAAAAAGCCTCTTCCTTCGTTTTTCTGGAGAGTACTATGCCTGTTCTACGAGCACAGACATTCTGCCCTTCTCAGTACAAACCCTCATATGCAGCATAATCCTATGGATAGAGTACATAGGCCTTTCACATCAGCTGTCATGGAAAAGTCAGCATTTGCCAACAACCACTGTGCCATGGTAGAAAGGAAAAGCTGCAATTATTTCTTCTTCTGACTTTAGGGAAAACAGAGTCATGATACTAAGAGATGTGATAAGCAAAATAACCCTGTTCTCCCCAGATCGTAGCAGACCACACAATTGCAGGTGATGAAATAGGAATGTTTGGAATTAATGACTGCTGGCAGTCAGAACAGGGCCATTCCCAACTCACTGGAGCATCCAAGTGGCTCCTGCAAATTATCCATTAGAACAAGATTCACCAGCTAAACCCCTTGTTGGCTTAGCAGAATACAAAGGGGATTCAAAAGCACTTTTGATTATTTTCTGTCTTCTAGCATTGCCCTTCTGTAAAATTAGAGAACTGTCTACCTGTTTTATTGTAAAAAAAAAAAAAATGTTTTTATGGCTGTTATCAAAATAAGAAAACCCATGTCCTTTAATATGTTCAGAACTTTTGATCTGAATGAAATAGGTGAAAAGTCAGTGAGGCTACAGAGAGCAAGTATCTTGCCAGAGCAGCAAGGAGCTGCCTGCCCAACACACCTCCCTACCAGGACTCAGGTACAGAACAAATTCTAGTTGTTCTCCCCTGCTAGAAAGTCCATAGGAAGCGCGAGTGGAAACACCTGAGCATGTTTTTGAGGTGGGCATTGCATAAAAGAATTTAAACACACAGTCTAAGGCAATGAGTAAGGAATCCAGCTGAGAATATGCTAAATATTATGGTCTTCTGCAGAAACACATAATTGTAAGCATACTTATTACACTGTGCATAATCAGGGATTTTTTTCACAGTGTTTTATTTGCTCGATAGCATGAGATGGTTTGGAGTAAATAGGCATTTTAATCTGCTTTTAATTGGCATGCTATACTTCTGAATCAGGAATAAAAGGAATTAATAAATGTTACAAAAATGGGATTGAATATAAGATAAATTAGAATAGAGCCATTATAGTCCTTTGAGTAAGTATTTAGAAATTAAATTATAAATATATTTGAAATGTTAATCACTTACCCAACAGGCTATAACAGCTTGTAGTGCACTATTACAATTTGTCATGTAAATCCATATTTAGACACGGAATAGTAATGTGAAAAAAAATGAAAATGGGTGCAGTGTATGGGTAACTGTAGCCATTGCCAAACAGCATTGCCACTTGATACTTTCAAAACCTACTTAGCCTCTGAATAGAGAAAAACAGCAAGTAAATCTGTTACTGGCTATTCAATTCAATTTCCTTTTAAAAAGCAGCTCCTTGCATAACTTATGGATACAAGTTAAAAATGCCAGATTAGATCATGATCAATAGAAGAGGCCAAATGTACTCAGTGATGCAATGCTCTACATATCTTAGATACATCTATCATTACCAATCTCACTGAGCTTAGTCACTGAATCTGCCTATCCTCACAGAACCCCTATGAGGCACGGAATTGCCACTCTCAGCACTTTATGGACAAGAGAAAAGATACACAGGGATATATCTATTTACAGTTTTGGCAGTTAAATCTCACCTTGTCCCAGTTGAGGTGTCTATGTTTCAATTTTTTTTCCCTCCAAGTTTCCACTTAATTTACACTTTATCCTAACAGTCCTCATGATATTGGTTATTTCTATTCCTAGGCATGCAGCAATGTCTGCTCTCAACACAGACAATCCTGACATGACCGATGGAGCAGTTCAGCTGCAGTACAGACCCAAAAGCAAGTGTCCATCCACTTTTTGCAGGCTCACCTGCACATCGGAGGCAAAAGTGCTTCTCTGATGGTTCTGTGACTCAGGATCTTGAGAGCCTGAGGCAGGGAATAAATTAATGCTTTAATGCCTTGATCCAGATGCACTGTAAAGGGCAGCAGCTAGGAAACCCTTAAAAGCACACAATAAGGAGAAGAGTTTTTGGCCTTGAGTGTTATCAACTTCAGTAGTTTTATTGAGAGCCTCTTGATATTTGATCTTGCAGACTGCTGGGCACATGATGAAGCCTTCTTACATAACACCTCAGTTGCTACATCCTGCACAGATGCAGAGATAATCATGCAAATACAAATCACAAAGACTTTTTTTAGCACACACAAAACTTTAGACATGTGACTTAAAGTGGATCCTTGCTTTTTATTTTCTTTAGAATTATCTTCACCACTGTTTCCTGGAATCCTTTTGATTGACAGCGTTTTTGCATACCAGAATAAAATCTAATAAATTCCTCTACCAACAGCCAGAACAGGTTGCAGACACCATAGTGTATGCTCCCTCGCACCATGAGGATGCTGCTCTCAATATTTAAATATTAATAATGACAACAAATGGTAACTATCTTGGCATGGTATGGAGAATATATAGGTCCTGTTCAGGCTAACAACTGATGTATACCTCAAAGGCTGAGATAATAAGGAATAGACATAAAAGGACATCTGCTGCCAAATGTCACTTGGCTTTAAAAAAATAAATACTTAATATATCTTATTTTCTAGCTATCCCTCAAATCATTTAGAGTTCCAATCTAACCTACTATTAAAACACATCCACAGGTGTCTGCCAAAAAAAACACCTTCATCTTGAGTGCCCAGTGTCACTTGGGCTTCCACTATCTAGAGCAGCTGGCAAGTTTATTGTTCCATACCAAGCTGAAGAGCTTCAGCTGGACAGAATGAGTGTTTTCCTGCCAAAATAGCACACTGTCCACTAGCTGATTTTTTTCCACTAGGTTTGAATTTCCTCAGGCAGTAGGACAAGCTTCTGGGAATACACTGACTGAGTTAAAAAAAAAAAAAAAAAAAAAAAAAAAAAAAGCATGTCACTATTCTTCTTTTAGCCATTCCTGATACACAGGTTACTTCTGAGAGTCTTTATGAAACTGAAGCCCTTGTGCTTCAGAAATGAGATGACTCTAACTAGGCCACTCACTGATGTCAAGATCAAAGACTTCACAGACTGTAGCAAAGGCAAGCTGTACTGATAGACGTTTGAGGTTCTGCGTCCTCCCAAGGCCAGGGAGCAATTGTTTATGCAGTTGTTTATGAAAATCTAGATTTTGTATCTGTGAGCCTGAAATACCATTACAGGAGGTAAAGGTCCTTTATCAGTTAAGCCCTAAGAGCCTGCAGATTCCACTGATCAGTGCTGAAACACCAGAGTCCCCCTGTGCATCTTGCCCTAAAACAATGAACAGCCTATAAATTCCTTCCTGCCCCCTGAGCCTCCCAAGGGGACAATGCAATTATTTCCAAAGCCAATTGGCCTGTGACAGGGAGGACTTTTTTTCATCCTTTTTCATTTCCACCTCCACTCCTCTCCCTTTCTTAAGGACCTAGTTGCCTTTCTCAACTCTGCTGCCTAAACAATATACATCAGGCATATTTAAGTTTACTGTTCCCCATGGGGAATTCCTGCAATTAACTTGCTGTCCTGGTGTGTGGATAAGTAAATTAGGAATGGACAAAAAATTGATTTGTATTCATGCTAAGCAACTCCTGTGATGCCCAAAAGAAAAGTATTGTGTGCGGGAAAGGAGGGAAAGACAGAAAAAAAAAAAAAAACCACAGCATTTAATTAGAAAGAAATATTTTTAAATGTCCAATGAAGCTTTATGACAGGTCTTCAGGTTGAGCTCACTGGTGTGACTCAGCTGGCTTCTGTTCATATCAAAGATCTTGGCTTCAGAGGAACTGTTTCAATTTGCCCTACCTAAAGATTCGTGGTCCTGTTTAAGGTACAAAAGTTTTAGTCGGAATTATATGACTGTAATGTTTTGCCTAAGTGATTTAAGTTTGTTTTTCACTGCCATGGAAGGTCACTTCAGAAAAAAAGAAAAGAAGCAACATTAAGTAGGAAAAGGTTATTGTAGTATTCCCAAGGTGTAAGATCTTGGTTTGGCAGAGGTTGAACTTTTCTTTTCTGCTTTTGCTTTATTTCACGGTTCTCAGCTGATAGAAACTTTCATGTGTGGTCTGACTGTTGGTTCAGCAGCTCTGAAACTCAAGATATAAGGTTTGTGTTTCCTCAGAAGGCTGCATGCTGTGTGCCTAATAGAAATACCTCACTCTTGCTCAACCTGACAGGAATATTTAAATGCATCCATCACTGACAAAGCTTAAATCAGATATTAATCAAAGGCTCCATTTTTTCTCCTTTCTTTTAATTTGAAAGAGCTGCAACAATAGAATAAATTCAGCAAGAGAAAAATCTGTTCTCTTGAAGAAAATGCACATGAAAACTACTGAAGACGTTTTTGCCAAAGGCACTGCCCACATCCCTCCCTTCTACCCTATTATTTCTCCTGCCTTCTCCTATTGCATGGAATTAATGTGACATTCAAAAGGGCTGGCCCCCAAGAGCCATGTAACTTCTGGGCTTTTATAGGAGAACTCCTGAGAGCACCACTGACTTGATACCTAAAACTGACCTGGAAAAAGACAGCAAAAGCAATGCCTGTGGAAAGAGATCTAGCTCTGTAAAGAGCCAGAAACCCCAGAAGATGATGCAGGCTGCTGGAGAAATTGTGGCCATTACTCCCTCTAGCAAGGGAAGTTACAAGTACTACATCTCATCCTGAATTTGTAAAGGAGGCCTTCTCCCCCAGTCTTCTGTATTCTGCAGTGATTCCCAGCTATCGGATTGATGTGACAGAAGTAACTGTGGCTAACACAGAAGATACTCTGGAAGGCACTGTAATAATTCCCTTTGTTCTTATACAGTAATATTATGAAGGAAGTACAGCTTGCATATATCTGTGTATAGATATAGATAGATATATACACACACAGCCCACATTGAGTTCTATAGACAGAGAATGATTATTTGAAAATTCCCAATTTCTCTCCCAGTTTTACCCTGGCTAACATCAAGTAACCCATCCTAAAAGACCACTTCATTTTATCCCACTATTTGGACAAGTAGGCAACCCTACTCATGTAAAGGATCTGGTTTACAGGACTTTCCATTTCACCACTTTACTGGGAGTGAAGAGAAAAAGCCAGTGCCAGAGTCAGAGGGGAACATACCCACATGTGCTCGTGGATTGACTCAGGGCCACTGTACTCTACCCCAATAGGGATGAGGGAGCTGTTGAGTACTCAGCTGTGACATTTTTCATTGGAAAAAGAGCAGCTGAGGATGTAGAAAAGCACCTACACCATTTTTGGGTTTTTTTATTTGTTTTTTTTTTTCCTCTCATACATTTCTTACATGGTGCTACAGAAATGTGTTTCACACTTTTACTTCATATAAGCTGTTTAGCATGCCTGACTCTAATTCCTCTGACATTACAGCCCAGTTTCTGTATCAAATGACACACAGTTTATTTTACATGTTGATACAGTATTGAAGCCAAGCAGGTTTGTATTATACTATACACGCAACCCTCTGCTTGTATTGATCAGCACAGTTCCTCTGAAATCAAATAGCTGTGCCTTTTATTACTGTATGGATATCTCGCCACATACAAGCGTTCAGATGTCAATGTGAAGTGGAGCAGTTTTAAGTAGTAAATATGAAATGTGAAAAAAATTGATATGTTTTAAAATGTTCATAACTAAAAATCAACAGTTCCTGCACTTTCTCTGTCTACTATATACACATCATCTCACTATATCTAGTGAGATGGATAAGTAGTGCATCTGGGGTAGCACTTTCTCTTCAGATGAGTGACAGAACTCCTAAGCTATGTTTAGAATTGCAGTTTTCTGGCAAATCTCAGACAACAATTTCAGGTAGGTTTTGCTGTCCAGATTACAACAGGAAGCTGTAAAGATGGATGCCTCTTATTTTTAAAGCACCATTTTAAATTGAGGGGAACCTGACTTACCTTGTTCAAATTAGAGATTCAAGTTCTAACTACAAAAGAATTTCTTATACAAAAAAAAAAAAAAAAAAAAAAAAANTTACCTTGTTCAAATTAGAGATTCAAGTTCTAACTAAAAAAGAATTTCTTATACAAAAAAAAAAAAAAAAAAAAAAAAAAAAGGAATAGGAAAGAATAGGAAATGCAGGCAAGTAAGCACACAGTCTGGATTCATAGGCAAGATATTAAAAAAATAACATATACTCTTATAAAACTGGACATAACCTTTTTTTTTTTTTTCCTGAAATGAAATATATCTTGTCAGACTGGTCTTCTCAGAGAAGCCCTCACTTGTCTCCCTGGTTCTCCCCAAAGATGACTTGTCCTTCAGCTTCTAGTCAGATAACATGCTGGTAACCCTCCAGATATTTTTCTCATAGAAAAGCATATTTTTAGTGTTATTCTAATAGAATCAACACTTCATAGTCAGCTGTCTGCACTTAGAAGCAGCAAGAGATACAACAATATAGAGTCTCAACAGTGAGGGAAGAATAAACAGCTTTGCATGAAGAAGCCTTTGTGCATTCAGTCTCTCTCGTGGGAGAAGAGCACCATGAGGAGCTGCAGCACTTAGTTCCAGCTTCCAGCTCTGCAAGGAGACCCGGACAAATACAGACTAGCAGGACAGGAATGATATGTTAAACATGCAGGAACGATGCCTCTGAGTGTATCATTTGAAAGGCATTACATCAGATCAGTCATTCACAGAAGATGGAGTGAGTCTCACTTGGACAGCCCAAGAGCCAAGGGTGGATATGCTGTGCTATCCCGGGCCTTGCTCTGTGCAAAACCAGCTCAAGGTGCCAGAAGCCTGGGCACTGCAAAACGTGGTGGAGATGCTGGGAAGGTGCTAACTGATGCCAGGCAGGTCCAGAAAGGCCATACCAAGCTGAGTCTTGGTGACAGGACTGCTGCTGGTGCCGGAAACAGAGGTCAAAAGTAGCAAGCAAATGCTGAGGAGCAGGCAGCAGCAGGAGCAGTCCTCCACGATCAGCTGGAGATGGGCTTGGAAAGACATGGAAGACTGCCACTTCTTTCAAGTGAGTCTCGTCTCCAAGGAAGTTGCTAAATGCTGATGATAGATTAATGAACTGTCACAGTCATTGGTATTCACCTACGTAACAGCACTAGGCACTGCTTCTCGCTAAACTATTTCTGCACAAGGCATAGGTAGTTATCTCAGCACTGTCAGCGTCTAGGGCTTGCTTGGGGTTTGTGCTTTTCCTCCCCAAGGAGAGTCTGAGCTCAGTGGTTTGGCCCACTTAAGTTTCTTAAGGAACATGAGTGGGGCTCGTGTGCCAGTGATATTCACTCAGTCTTGGAGCAAGAAAGTCCCTTCAGCAAATTCTCTGATATCCTCATGAGCTGTGGTTATTGGCATCCACTCGGAACCAACAGGGCTATTTCTTAATGATTGTGATGCAAGCAATTCCTATCAACCAACACCGCTATTTAGTCTTATTCCCATTTCCAAACTCAAAATCCAGTGATCCATTTACAGACAATGTTTCACTCAAAAACACAAACATTCATGTTGACATCCTCAAGATGTAAACTATATGAGGCAATATCCAGGCATAATTTTGGTAATATCTCAGAACAAAACAGACTCCCTCTTTTCCTGGGCCCTTTCCTTCTCTTTCATCCTTTCCAAGCAAAAATGCACAGATTTAGCATTGAATGTACTTCAGGGAATTAATGTTTCCAGCAAAGCACTGCAGTGACAGACACACAGGGCCAAGACATTTTAAGATTTCCCAAAATGGCAGTGATGAGGACATTTTTTAAGGAGGGATGTGACCTGTGAGGGGAACCATGCCAGAATGCAATTTGCTACAGCACTAAAAGGCCACTAAAAGCACAACTCTCACCTTTCTTCTCATTATTTTTAGATTCAAATGAACCCAAGACAATGACTGCATGATTAACGCCCAAGTCTTTAGTGACAATACATTGCTGACAAACTTGTACGATGTCCTAAGGGCGTCTCTCTTTTAATTAAACAGGGACTCAAGAGCAGTTTGGGCAAGAGGATCACAAATAAAAAGAAAAAAAAAAAATTGCATACATTATGAAGAAACACCCATTACAAAACAAAGTTCCCTTGGAGCATTGAATAAATGTGTTTCCCACCACAGAGCTGACAAAATAACAGGAAATATGCAACTATAGTTTTATTTAGTTTTCTTGCCTTCTCAGGCAGATATTAAACCATTCAGAGAGCTCACCAGTATGAAACAATTCAGGACAGATTCTATCATTTATATGCTGTGCATTGGTCCAGACTCTTCAAATCTACAGAGTAAATGCCTCTTTACACAGGATTTGACAAATTATGTGTACATACTGTCCACCTCCAGCATAGTTGACTTTCCTTCCCCTTCGCACCCCACCCGCCAAAAAAAAAGGGTCTGAAAAAAGCTCCCAAGTGGAATGCAGTGGTCATTAGATTAGATTCTTAAACGAGCTTTGCATCAGTGGAAGCCAGCTGACTTTATTGTTACTAAAGCTGAAATGGGAACGAGAGATTTATAGAAATACACGTTTCAGGACGATCAGTCGATTAAGCAATCTCATTGTTCAAACACTGCTAAATGCCTTGCAATTATGAGATTTTAAACATCAATACTGTTTTAAAAAGTCAGTATATTACTTTCTCCTCTGGAAGTTTATTGCACTCTATCTGCACAGGAATTAGAGGACTCCTGCTGAGCAGTAAATGCATTGAGATTGAGTATCATAAGAAAGATCAAGCAGCTCTATCCAGCTAGTCAGACTAGCTGTCATAAATGATTCCTGCTCTTCACAGGCAACCTCCAAACTGTTTGCTACTGTGTCCAGATGAGGAAATCTATAGATAGCTAAAGTCACGACTACCAGGAGTTTGTCCTGGGAAGAGATGTTACAGAGATTCCTCTAAAATACTTTAAATTAGGAAAGTCTACAGGAAAACTATCTGATCCACCTTCTGGCTTATCGCACAGTATTAAGAAGGGTTCTACAGATGAAATTAATTGCTCAGTTAGAATTAATAAAATATTTCCTTAGAATTTTAGTCAGCTTGCCAGAGGGTGTCATTGAATCAGCAGACTTGCCAGAATTTTTAATAATTTCATGACCTCTGATGCATCAAGTATAAGGTATTGCAGAAGGTAAGACTAACACTCAAAAGTTCTCATTAGGAAAATGGTTGCAAAAGGTCGTCAAAACAATTCAAAATCTAAATCAGGCTCACTGCTCTTTAAAGCTGTATTGACAATTATTTACTATATGGCAACACTTTTTTTTCCGTTTTGTTGACAGTCTTTATGTATGTAGTACATCATTTTTTTCCAGCTTTGCTTTCATAATGTCAACAATAAACCGGACTGGTTTGTAAAGTGTGAATACAATGAGCAGATGAAGGAGATGGGCAGAGAAGGAAGAAGAACAATAAATGAAGGGGAAGCAGAGCTCTGCCACTGGCAGCTAGGCGGGAAGTAGTGTCTGAGACTCAGTTGGTAAATACTGTGATTCATTTTGTGTTTTGAGGCAATTATCTATTGCTAATTAGGGCTGTACAGAGAATTCAAATTCATTTTGTGGAGGATTTTATGATTTTAAAGCTTAGATCCATCCTGACAAGGAACAAAGCTCAAGCATTTCAGATTAACCTGAAGAGAATTCTGATAGGATTTTTTTTCCCTCCATTTTATGTTCTAACAACTGTTTCAAAAAGAAAAAATAAAATTTTGCACTTAAAGTACCACAGTACCGTAGTATTATTATGACTTTATTCCTCTTTTTTTTTTCTCTAATCCTCAGAAAAATGAACATTATTAAATGAAATACTTTAATTTCAAAGGAGTGGTATTTTCCAAGGGAAAATGGTCCGTCAACGTTCTCTTTAACCTTTTTATTGCTACTGTAAGTGAAAGTGGAATGCTTCAAATCTGCACTGCCATGAAATCAGACTGATACATTGTTTGTTCCTAAGTGCAATACCCAGGAGTGCGTTTTCATACAGAACCACTGTGGAGGATAGAAAGAAGTCTGCCAGAGGAAAAAAGAGCAAGCAAAATGAGCTGACCTGACCATTTCAGCCCTTTTGAGATAGTAGAAAATACAGTAGCCAGTATTTATTCTTTGTGGACTAACAGAATATGATAATGAACGGAGGCTGTTCCCTGAGTGATGGGTTGCACCACCCTGGCCGGTGGTATCTCCACAGTGATTGATCGCGGCAGAGCAAATCTGAATCACTCTGCAATGCCTGTGATTGATGCGGCTCCCGAGCCGCGTGCCCTTCCAGAGGACAAGTGTGCATGCATGTAGCGCAAGGTACCACCTTTCTCAAGGAACTGGTCTTTGAGGATCCAGTGATGCTGTACTCTTTGTATGTATGTGCAGCCCTCGTGACGTCAGGTACAAAAATCCACATACTTGTAGCTCATGGCAGGTTTAGAGTTTTAGGGTTGTCTTCCTACATAAATTCTGAGCTTCACAAATTTGACTAAAGAAGTAACAAAGTTTCTACTGAATGTCAGAATAACCTGATACAGCCTTAGAAGGAGAAAATTATAAATTAAAAGATAATGCTTGACTGTATTTCTGGGCTTCTGAGTTTCAATTACTTTCCATATTAAAAGCTGAGAGTTAGATACCACATGGTCTAAAATCTAAATTTCAAGATTCAACATATTTATATATATATATAAGTTTTATCAAAAGCAATTTATATTACTGAGGCATACTTTTTAAGTACAGGAAGTCACAGTCTTTGCTCTAGAGTAAACCATAAAGTTTACTCTAGTAAGCTCTAAACAGACAAAGATAAATTACTATCAGAAAAAAAAAAAGAGAAATAATAAACAAATAATCTTAGTGGTGATAACCTGTAGCTCTCGTTAATCACAGGCTTCCCCACAAACATATACACTTTTTTAAAAAAATTAATTCAGTTAATACACAAAATTCACTCTCTTAAATAGCTACTCTAAGTTACATTGCACTGCATTTATGTTCTGCTTTCTCCTAGCATTTAACTTGCTCTCTCTGTACAATTCATCACTGAGATAAATTTCCAGGATAGATAAGACATTTAGCTTGATAGACCCATTTCACTCTTCCAAAGTAGCAGGCACCTCAGTCCATCATGTAAATCCCTGGCAGGTCTCAAAACCATTGCTTAGCTTGCACCTAATCTCATAAACCTCTACATTGCTGCCAGTCAGCATCGCCAAATCCGCCTAACCACTGACACCGCCCGACAACTCCTAAGCTGCTCTGGGTCCTGCCTCAACCTGAAGCTTCACAATAGGATTCTCAGAATAATCAGGAGAATATCCTAAAACCTGTCGTCTGTCAGTCCAGGCAGCAGAGCCAGGAGATGCCAGCATGAGAGAGCAAAGCATTTCTGAATCTACACAGAGGCAGCTGGGAATGGGAGGAATATGTAAGGATGGATTTAACCTGAAATGAAAGGTGGAGGTTGAAGAGTATTCAAACCCAATGTGGGATAGAAACTAGAACGGAGATCTTCCACATCCCACAGAAGAGCTCTTAAATAAGTGATTCTCTACGTGTAGGGTAGTTTCCCCAACTGCCCATTCACTTTGCACAAAAAATAATAGAAGAGTGAATTTAGGCTACTATGAAATAACAACTACCCAATCACTGGGCTACAGAGCAAGGCTCTGTCTTATTTAATGAATATTTAATAATAATACTTCCTTTCCTCATAGAGTTTTCATGAGGAAAAAATGTTTTAGGTTGTTATGTGTTCATATACCAGGCAAAGGAAATAATCTAAAGTATAATCAGCTATCCAGCAGGCCTCCATCAGAGGCTGGAGAAGACAGTTTTAGACAGGACTAGAGGTTAATAGAGGTATATTTTCATTTGGCTAGAGGAACAAGAAAGTCAAGTCAGAAGTAGAAAGGGAGAGAGACAGAAAAAAAAAAAAAAAAAAAAAAAGACCAAAATATTAAAATAGAACAGAATGGAAATTTCAATAAGTAATTTGACAGGGAGGAAAACTCCGGTGAACAAATAAACCCTTTTCTCATGTTTTCAAGCTCCACGCCGTTAGCTGAACTCTTCATTGCCTACTTGTTCAGCTGACAACTGCCTTGTTACATCAGTGAGAAAATGTAAGGATTTTAAGAAAATGTCTATTTCTTCAGCTCAGCTCAGCAGGCTGGAAGTTCAGAGGGTAGCAAGCCTTTTACCATGTGAATAAATGCAAAAAGCCTTTGAAAATTACATCTTTAATTACAGTTGATATTTCTGAGCTTCCTGCTGATGGTATCTCTTTAAAAATAATTTTAAAAAAAGACATAATTTGAGACAAATACTATCTGAGAGATTGTGAAACAGTTCACAAGCTACTATTGACAAAGACATTGACTTTACATTGCTACTCACCAGTGTCGTCCAAACACCTTTCAGGCATTAATGAACTTCATCCCATGTAAGGCCTCCAAATTAGGCACGCAGCAGCAGTCCTATCTCAGTGGTGGAAATCCAAAGCACTATATAACTCTTTGGCTCAGCAATTTAATTTCTGATTTACTCCACCACCACTGACCCAAACCTCTGTTCTCTCATGGCTCCTTCACTGTTAGAGATGTACTCTTCAGTGCTCAATATCTTAATTGTAAGGGAAAGCTCCCTTACCCTGCTTTTCCACTTGGAGCCCCAATTGTAGGGGAAACACTGGGGATAAAAAGGAAAAGAAAAGAACGGAATATGGGAGAAGCTTTCTGAAGCCCACTCATTTTGGACTAATAGAAGGCTCAAAGAGAGCTTCGGCAATTACAGCACAAATCAGAGGACTGCAAAGACAGGCAGACAACATGCAACACAACTTGAAACTGAGAGAAGGCCCATAGACAGTAGAAATCATTTTGGTTTCTACAGTCCCTTTTATCATTGTTTTTCAGCTCTTGCATCAATTGAAGAACTAGATTCCAGGAAATCTGTAACACCTGATCAAGCTGCAGAAGATACTGAGCCCTGCCTAGTTCTCAAGACTAAGCCAAAGTGAAATATTTTTTCCCCTTGCCAAAGGGAAATATTGTAACAGAAAAAAAGGCCAAAAAAAAGTAATTATGGAACTTGAAAAAATTAGCAACTCTTTTGACTACCTTTCCTCTCAGGAGGATGAGCCTGGAGCCTGTGGAAGATCACATGAATTCTTTCCCCCTATTTTTTGCTCATGGGCTCTACTATCTATTCAATTTAAATTGGAAAAGTGCAAGGATGACCTCCCACATTACTATGGGAAGAAAACTGGACCTATTGGCTAAAACCATTTTATTAAACTAAACCTTATTAAGCAGTATTCCCAGTCACTGAAATAGGGTTGTCTGTACTGCTGAACTGTTAAGAATACTCCTTAGTACTCTTCTGACCCATGCTAGCACTTTCCTAAACTACTCCCAGTTACATTTAGGGAGTTAGGAAAGGTCAAGGGCCATTCATATGATGCAGTTCACCTGGTTTTAGAGGGAAAGAGTGTTTAGCTGTTGTGGAAGCAAACCTTTTTATATCAGTTGGCCTCACTAGTCCAGAAAATTCCCAGAAATATTAAATTTACAAGTGAAGATGTAGTGCTGAAGGTTACATAGTTAAATTCTGCCTTTGCAGAGGCACTTCCAAGCCAAGATCTTTAAACATATGTTAAGTTCCTATTGCTCCAGATTGCTCAGCATAAAGTAAGATCTCTTTGAGGTTAACAAGGAAAGTATCCTTTCAGTAATTCTAATAATAACCACTACCAGGAACCAGTGCTTTCACATTTACAATGTGTGATTTTGATCCTCACAAAACTCAGTGCTAAAGAAAAAAAAAAAATCTATTAGCACAATTATTAGTATGCAGAAGCTACTAAACAACATGAATATGAACAACATAGAGCCATATGAACTGGATCTGTTCCCAGACATATCTGTACTAATGTGATTGTAACCTCATCACTTCCTCCAAATACAGATAATTAATATCTTTTCAAGGTGACATAACTGACTGGGAACTGAGATTATGATATATCTGATCTGCTTAGAGGTCTGCCTAGTCCAGTCTCACAAACACAGGTCTCCATTAAAGGGCAGCACCAGCATGGCTACCTTCTGGTAAGTAAATGTTAGATAATCAGTGCCTCCACATTAAGTTCATATCTCATTTTTAATACACAGCTATTAGTGTCCAACCTGAAAACTCAGATTTTAGTGCTTTTCCAGAAGCTTACTTCTCATTTATTATAACAGTTAAAGCTATTAATTTGTGGCTTTGTAAATTACTGTTCTCAAAAGCTCACGTACTAAAAAAATATTTTTATGCTGGATGAAAACAAAAGCTAAGTCAAAAAGTCAAATTTCAAATCAGCATATTTTTAAATGACCTATAACTTAAACAGTCTGACAGCATGTCTTTTGAATTGGCAGAAATATTTCCTTTCTTTCATAGGAAATGTGGCAGCTTTCTGGCCAAGTGAAGGTGCCAATTCAGGAAAGCATCACTATTCAAAAAGGATGCAAGCATATGCTTAACTTGAAGCATGCACTTGAGTCTCTTTGACTTAATGATAGGATCTAAGCACATATTTACATTTAAGCACATGTCTGAGTGCTTTCCTCCATAGAGACAGATTTAAGCTTGTGCTTCAGTGCTTTCAGTGCCTAATTTTCCAAGACAAAGGTAAAGGTAGGGATAAAAGAGTGCTTTAGAAGGGACGCGGCTTGCCAAGCTAAGTTCATGTAGACAATCAACCTCTGCAAAATTATATGCAAACATAAAGGTTCACGGCCCATTAGTTGGGCGCTGGTTGGAAAGAGACAATGAGCCTCTGAACTGTGATCCCAGCTCACAGAAATTACAAGAGCTGGGCCTATTATCTGACTGATGAGGTGACAGGAGAACTAATTCTGGACTTGACAGCCACCTTGGCTGAATTTGAGGTTAGAGCAAGAAAGGAAATATAAGGAGGTGTTTCTTTGGGTTTGACTAAAGCTTGGGTAAAGATGGGGACATAGCAGGACATAGCAATCTTTGGGAATAGACAACAGAAAGCACTTCAGCTTTCTGTTTCGTTAGGACTTTTAAATACCTGTAGTAAAACTGAATAACATATCCCTAAGAGAATATTCACAACACAAGTGCTTTAGTGAAATAAAGGATTAACAATTATTAGAAGATCTAGTTTTAGAGTTTGGATTTCCTCCCCCATCACACAAACACATAGAAAATCAAAATATATGGAATCTAAAATGATTTTTTGTTTGCAAAATTGTAAATATGCTTCATCAGTTCTGTGAGCTCTCTCCTTTATTGGACTGTTAACAGTGATAATTGAATGAGATTATTCATTGTATCAGGGAATCAAGGTGGCATAGATAATGCAGAGCTCTTATTGATGTTCTCCAGAAATGATGGGATTTAGAAATTTAACCTTTTTCATAGGCAGATACAGTCAGAAAGTTGTACATGCACAGTTAACACATAGTCCAGTAATCTACTCGTTCAGGGTACAGAGGAAATAAAGGAAAACCTTACAAACTCACTGCATTCACACAACTAAATTGTGTCAACTACATTGTGAGCAAAATGGATTGTGAGCAAAAGCAAAACCTAAAATAGCCTAAAGCAGCTAAAGTTGGTAAGAAAGTTGACTGCTGAGATGAGCCTAGAAAGTATAAGCTCTGAACCATCATAGAAATTCAGCACAGGTGCTAGATGGTATTTTTAAGATGGCTTACAAAGACACTTTAGAGAAATTTTAAACATCTTTCACAGCAGAAGCAACAATACTTGCTCCTTACAACTGGGCCTAATCATCTGTGTTAAGGATGGAAGTGAAATTACTTCTCTTTGCGTTTATTTGTCTACATCAGGACAGAAGAGTTGCCCTTCATATATCCTGTCTGAATCTAAGAGTCAAGCACTAATTTGGAATGAATGGTATTATTATTGTTAATGATTCAACCTTCAGTAATATGTTTTCTTTTATGTTTCTTATTTTCTTTGTATTTATTGTATAAGTTATACTTGAAGCAATTATTGTGTTCTAGTAGAGATAGAGCTATAGAGAGCTAAAGATTTAAAACTGGTGAAAGTCTCGTTTTCATATCTAACATTTTTTTTAGATGCAATCTTGAATGTATTCAAACTGGGAAGATATCTCCCCAGAGACCAAAATACAATAATCCTAACACTAGATTCATTAGATAAGTCTATGCTGGAAAGAGTTTGGGGACAATGTAAGAAAAAATGCAGCGCAGGATTCAAATAAAAAAAGGATGCATGCATAGTAACCACAACTGAACAATTAAATATATATTGAGAACATTTCTTGCAATGCTGTTGTACAGTTTAGATCCCATCCTCCTTATACTAAGATGATTCGAGTCTGAGAATAGATATTTTTGTCACCATGAATCATAGCCAAGCTGCAGGCCAGTATCGCTGTTTTAGATGAAACAAAAAATCTTGTCATAAATATACAAAATGCCATGAAATGAAAGTATGTACTAAAGCTAAAATATATAAATCCCATTAAAAATATATATTACATTTCCTTTAAAAATTGTCATCTTTCATATCCATCAACAAATCAGACTGAGATATAATATGTAGCAATAATTGGCCCGTTTTGACTTAGTGCATCACCCAGCTGCTTCATTGCTACATAAAAATAACTTAAGCAGATTATTTTAAAGAGATAAACAGATCACTAAAATGAACTAGTAGCAACTGTCCTTCATTTTTAAACTATTTCATACATAACTTGGTGTTCTATCTGGAATTAATTTGAATCAACAGGGTACCACCCAAAAGACAGCAATGCAATAATCCTGTGACTATTTTCACTAAGGGAGACTGCACTGGACAAGACTGCTCAATAACAAACTATAGCATAAGAACAAAAGTATAGATGTGCAGTGATCTGTACTGAATTATTCAAGAGATTTGAATACTGCAGTTGACAGAGCCGTATTTACCTTTTATGTCCCCTGTGTTAACACCTTTATAGCCTATGATATTAATATTGAACTTGTAAAAAGAAAAAGATGACAACACATGTAAATGAGGTGCTTGGATTCTTGGATAATTTAGAAAAGAAGGAAATATCAGGAACATGGCCATGCCTTTAATAGCACCTTTTTCCAAGACTCAATGCCCTATTCTGTACAGTTGGTAAGTACTTTCCCTTACTATGGATTTGTGTCCTATAATCACCCTTGACACCAGAAGCAACACAGCTGAAGCATCATGAGGCTTAGCTTGGGTTTATCTGCTTGATGCAAAAGCAGAGTGCACACATTTTTAGTTTTCCTGAGTGTGAGCTGCCATTCAAGGGCACACATGCATAATGCTTTGAATTACAGAAGAACGATCCTTGTTCCACCCTCCTATTGCCTGCTTAGGTATGGTTACTTCCCAAATATTTCACCTCGGAGTCTCCTCACCACTGTTGGACTGCCATGATGTTTGCAGCCACTGCTGGCACCACTCCATGAGGCAGGGTAGCAAGATGACTAGCCAGCTCTAATAACAAGGAAAGATAAAGGCTCCTTCACAGAGCAATTCAGAGAAGAAACTTAAAACAATAGTATTTGGAGAAGCTTCCTTCTAACTAGCTTCTAGCTTTCTAGCTTCAACTAACCAGACAGATTGAGGCTAACTCTGTAAAATAGATATTTTAAATCCAGGCTATATGAACTTCCTCTGCTTATGCACATCATCAAGTGATCGAGTGATCCTATTCCATAGGCTAGTGGTGATTGACTCACTGAAAATATATAGCACTATACTATGCCCTTAGGCCTTGTCTCTTAGAGCAGGATGTTCAGCTTTCTTGGTTTAAACTTTCCATTTACACTTTCTTCCCAACACACAGACGTCTTAACGTGTCAGGTCTATCCCAGTGACAACCACATTAGTTCCAGAATAGCAGAGGCAGATGTGCGCGCATCTGGCATGACACTGAAGTGAATGCATTTTGCTAAGAGGGAAGTATGTCCATTGGGAAGGTAGGCTTACTATTATGCTGGTATTGGATCCTGGTACCAGAATGCCACTAGTATCACTGTGCCATGTGGTCACATCTGTCTCTATCCATATTAGCTTGGAAATCTGGATAAACACTGCAGTGGGAAGGCTATATAAGATACTGTTCTCCTAAGATGTAGCAGGCTCTGCTGCATATGTAGCCAGTGACACTGCACAAGTACTTGCCACAAACACACTCACAAGGTTATTTTACCCTGCTGAAAGCTTAACCTCAGATATTTCACAAGTTCCATACTGGAGCAAGGCATTTTGTATAGGTAGCATTTTGTATAGGTGAATTTATATTTTTTTTCTACCAGGTGCCTCTAATATGATTTTGAGTCTATTTTAATATATGATTTCAAAACTAGTGATAGGATTTTCATTTTTACTGCTCAGTACTTGAGCTTTGCATCAGCTTTTGGCACTGAAAGTGGGCTTGGATGACAAAGTAATGTCTTCAGTGAAACATGATTTCTTTCCAATATGCCATTTTTTCTGTTTGAATAAAACCTTTACAATCAGATGCTGGAATGATCACTATTTAAGGTAGTATTGCTTTGAGCAAGAGTGAATGGCAGCATATGGAGATCAATTGAGTTATTCATAAGGTGCCCCTTCAACAAACTAAACAGGCCACCTGCTGCTTCACTGCCTCAAGAGGCTTTTTGCTAAAACTCATTTTAAAATAATTTGGTGGCCAGGCTGGAACTGAAATCAGATTATAAACTAGGAATTCAGTGAAATCTGCACCTGTTTTATACTGGAAGGGATATGTAAATACATACATGTGTATTTTATAAATACATGTTATCTATACAATTCAGCAATGGTGCATTCCTGCTTTAGAGAAATAGAGCATGCAAAAAACCAAACAATTCAGCACTGAGAGTTTCTACAGCTACATTATCTTAGCCACTTTACAAATCCTGCACATTTTACAATATGTATTTGACAGTAAGGTAATACAGTTAACAAGGGGCTGAATATAACTTACAATGAAAAGCATCAATAAAGTGTCTTACAGTAAATGAGATGGGTTTTCTTTAGCTTTCCCACCTAACTTTCATGTATAATCATCATCTGCTTTTGTGGACCAGCTTTCTATTTCTGACCTAAAAATTACCCGTTTCTACTTTCTGACCAAACACATTTCCTATCTCCTCAGTCCATTTACGGCTGGGCCATGGCTGAGGATCATGAATATACTAAGAAAATTGGAAAGATCTCAGGTCAAATAAGTAGAGAGAAGGGCTCAGAGAAGGTATTCAGGCAAAAAAACAGGGTGGCCTCAATCTTCTTCCACAATGAGTTGGTTTCCTCCAAGCTCTTGAACCACTACATCCGAATACCTCCCAGGCTTCCAGATGCATCACTCAGAAGAACACATACAGGCAGAAAATCCCTCTCTGTCATGCATATGAAAATTTCTAAATGTAGTAACATCCTACCGAAAAACTTAAGCCATTTTTTCCCCTTAGACATGGTTCACAAAGATCTTAAGGTTTGTTTCTAGGCTTTTGCTTGAGTGCCTGGTTTATTGGAGTCTCAACCCTTAACTGTAAATTTATGCATAAAGGCCATCTCAGCAGCTCCTAGGAGGTCTGTCCAATTTTTAACCACCCCAGTGACATCAACATCAGATTTTTCTCTGTTCCTACTAATAATCTCTTCCTCTACTAATCTATATCCTCATCCAGTCTATCCAACTACACACACAGTCTACACACTAGTTACATTTCCCCCAAATTGACTAATTTTCCCCAGTCTTTCACTTCCCACTTCTTCCATCCCTCTAAAGAATCTCTTCTCCTTTCTTGTTTATTCTCTCCCCGTTGTTTGCTGCTTAACTACATGTTAAAACAACAACAACAACAACAACAACAACAACAAGCTGAAGTGCATGGGAGAGATGATATCCCTGCCTTCAAGTCTTTGGCCTCTGCCAGTGCCTCCACTAGCAGCCAGAAAGAGTCACTGAAATCTGTATCCCTCTCGGCGTAGGTGGATGGGGGTAAAACAAGCTTTGGAGTGAAACTAGCTCCTAAATTCTAGTAAACTAGCAGTAAACATAGCACTGCTAGCTTTAAAAGAGTTCCAAAATGACAATGGTGGGACTGAACTTCCAATCAAAGTATTCTAATAATATTTTTCCCGTTCAACATGACCGCTTAATAGGAAAATATAGGTGTGTTCACAGCCATAAAAAAGGCTGTCCCAAACAAACTTTCTCCTGTTTGTGCTGGTGTGTGTTGCACTGTTCAGTATAGTTATCAATGTCCAAGGAAATGTTTTATTTTCCACTGTCCGTTGTATTTTTCAGATCTTTAGATGGACTATTACAGTCTCATGCTGGGCTGTCAAAACAACTCAATCTATGCTGACTAGCTACAGGGAAACATATAGTTTACATCCAGTGCCTCCAGAGTAACAGTTCAAATAGGGAAGCATCAGGGACTGTGATCTGAATATCAGAGACTCACCAGGATTAGAACCCTTAAAAAAAAAGACTTTCATAGGTAATAAATTATTCATAGCTTTTAACTATCTTAGATAATTAAAATTACCTGCTTTCAGAAGGCATATGCCATCTACTACAATGCTCCCCCCCCTCTTATTAGATCTGATTGACACTATCTCTTTCAGGTAGATGTATAAACTCACATGTGTTTATACATGTGACAGATGTACTACATATACCCTGTACTTTATCACTCATTTTTGCATGTCTGTGCATACATGCACATACAAACTCATACAAGCAAAGTGCCGCATTGTACCAAGAAGTAAATATCAAGGGTGCTGCCAATTCATAGCTTGGGTTTAGCCTAACAAGCAACAGAAACAGCATATCACAAAGATGAATGTCCACAGCAGCCAAGGATGCAGGGAATAAATAACAAATGCTATGATGAAGAGTAAAGAGCAAGTAAAATTCTCTACTGCATGAAAAAATAAAAGCTGACACCAAGGATGCTATTATACTTATAGACAGTTACATAAACTAGATTCTTACAGTGACATGATATCAACTTACAGTCAGATGTGGCTTGATCTCCCCAGAGGTCCATTGAAATATAGGTATTGTGGTTTTAGTCTTTCCCTCTTTTCTTTAAAAAAGGATTCCCATCAAAGATCTTTGCACGCAGTTTTCTGTCCTAGAAGAGAATACTGCATAGTTCTTATTGTTTCACAGCAATTACTAAAGCACAGCATTTACTAAAGCATAAAAATGGAAGGAAGGAATATATTTCACAGAATCAAGGTCCTGAACTTGAAAGGAACAAGAAAAATTGGAAGTCTTTTCAATAGCTAAGAGAACTAGAGTTACTCTGATTTGAAAAACTGAAAACTCCTACAGTTAAGAAACAAATAATTTTAAATCACTGAACTGCTCAACTTCCAAAATTCAAATGGATTCTAATCTCCATCTACAGAAAAGGGAAGCTTTACATTGCCACTAAATCACCACGTGCTATATGGACTCAAGTGAAAGTATTGGTTCAATTGTGTAGATTATGAGAGGTGTTTGGAAAGAGAATGAAATCACAGCTAATTTAATTTACATGTTAACAGCAATTGAAATTACTGGCTTACACTATATATGCTTTTCTCCTGAGTATCTCAAGCAGCTTATAAAGAAGTTTGCAGCGGAGGGAGAATGGGGGAATGACTGGCTATATCTCCTTCATTTGTGATTCATTAAGTTACTCTGGCTTGCGGTGTGATACAATATACAATTTCCTGTGATGACCTAGCTTTATAAAAGAATAAGTCCTCCCTTTCTGTTGAGATCTGCTATCAGATCATCAAAATGACAAAGAAGGAACTCAGTTTCCAGAAGCTGAACTCAGAAGCCACTCATCCAAAAAGAGGATCTATTCAGCACCCTAAATGTCATCTTTTCTAATTCTTTGTCCTGTTCTCTTATAAACTTATAAAAGGAGGAGAAGGTTTGGCTTCTTATTCCTAATTGTTTTCACTCCTTTTCTCTGAAAGCAAATGGATAACAAACTATCAGCAAATAACACTAAGGAGTATTAAAAGCTACCTTCAAACCAGATGCAGGGAGAAGCATGGAAAACAGAGAGAAATAAATATTATTGACTTGTCAAAAATAACTTATATCAGGCAACTGGGAAGTGGGAAGTCAGGCATGTTGGATTTAACCTAACTAGCCACAGAAACAGCATATCACACAGATAAATGTCCATAGCAGCCAGGGTCCAGGGAATAAATAAGAAATGCTGTGATGTGGAGAAAGAGACAAGGTTTTTCCCTTTGTGTTTCAGTGCTGGACTGGATGACTAACTCTCCAGGGTGGTGCCTGCTCTGTTAGTATCAAGACTACGTGTTATCCATTATAACTAGAAATCAGAAAAATGTAGCAGAATAAAAGGAGTATCATGCAAGTATGAAATGTATTTTCCTTGTGAGAGATTTAGAACTATTAAGAGGCTCCTTAAGAGGAAACAAAAAACAGAGGTAAGAGCAGCCTTTGAAGAAATGAAAGGCTACACGGAAACAAACCATGAGAGTGCTACAGCACGATAACAGTGCTGTTCTGTTAATGTGAACCGCTTATGAGACAACAGAGTGAGTGTCAGAAATATTACAAGATGATTTAATTCATGCTACTATAAGTCAAGGTCATGCTTGATCTTTGCTCCCAGAGATGCTTACAGACCACTTTCAATGGATTCAAATTATGGGCCAGATCATTAAGTTAGCTGACTGACTCACTCTTTCTTGCTATTAATACAGAACTCATTTCAGAGATTTTCCGCACGGCTGTATGGATAACCTGAATTTATGTAGACCTCAGCAGTTCAAAGTCTAATGTGTTGCAAGCAGTGCAACAAGCAGTGTCTGGACTTTATTGGCATGAAAAAAATATTCATTCACTGTAATATTTGGAAACGCTGCCCATTTCACAATACACTGCATGTGGAATTAAAATCTACTATTTGCATATGGAGAAACTGAGGGCATGTGACGCTCTACAGCTCTTGGAAAGAAAATTCTTTCCCTTTATGTCCCTAGACATACAGTCTGACTGATCCCTGCCTTGTGCTTTGAACAAGAAAAATGACCTAAAATAGGTCTTAAATACACCACAAAGAGTCCTTTAGTCCACCCTCCTTCCTTGAGAAAAGATCAGTTATGCACTATACCACTCCCACCAAATGTTTCTTTAATCTGTTCTTAAAGACCATCAGTGAAAGAGATTCTCTTTCCAGAAAAATAAAATATATTCTGGTGTTTAACTGTCATCACCATCTACAGGTTTTGCCTGACACGTAAACTTAATATCCCTTCCTGAAAATGATTTTCTTTATTCCTGGTTCTGCTAGACACAGAGAACGTTTTATTCCCTTTCTCTTCTTAACAATCTTCATCATATTTTATGTTATCTAAGTAGGTGCACTCCATCCCAGCCCTTCTTTCTCTTGACTGAGTAATTCCTATGTTTTCAGTCTTTTATCATGTGACATGCCAGCCAGACCCCTGTTCACCCTTATTACTTTTCTCTGAAGGGTCTCATGTTGGACTACATTTTTCTGTAAGCAGAGTCACCAAACTGAACAATGTGTTTAATGCATTGAAGTCTGAGGCCATTTCTCTGATGTAGCAATATTTTATCATTGCATATATGGCTCCATGAAATGTAAAGAGCAGACCACAAAGTCCCAGTTTTCCTGAGGGTCTCTTTTGCATGAGGTCTGAACCTCTTTCAGAAGATTTAAGCTCCCTGTGTCTCTCCTTACTTTCCCAAGCTTTCATTTAACTTCCCAAACCTTACTTGCAGGGAGAAGGAAACAAGTTGTGCAACAACATGATAGAAGTCATGCCAGTGCAGCAACCCTAAGCATAATGGAACATTAAACATAACTCTTCTGAATCCATTGCCAACCTCAGTCAGGCTTCTAAGTAAGTTTTCAGAGACAGCAGCCAGGGTTGAGGGATAGGTACGACTATATGAAATGTTTAATTTCATACAGTCATATAGTCATATAGTCACAAGGCCAGACGAGATGATGCAGAAGAATGATGTCAGGAGGATGGTATCAGTCGCAATGGCTCTGAGTGCGCTGGTGGGATTGCTCTCCTCAAACAGCCTTTTGATTCCATTGCATTCGTATTCTCTTGAGCTACAGCAGCTCCAGTGTAACCCAAGTGATGAAACATGCAGGAATAATGGCAAATGCTCAGCACAAAACATGGTGAATAGAGGTCAGGCAGGCCTACCTTTGAGCAGGGACATGAGGGATGACAGGGAATCTTCAGCTCAGTAAATAAAATGTGTCATTTCCCATCAATCAAAGTCAGACACAGTCATAAAGACCAAGACTCCTTTTAAAGCAGGAAAGTCCAGAAAGCACTTTCCAGAATTCCAGTTCAGTGTTAGCACTAAGCAAAGACCACTGCTCTCCCCAAGAGGAGGCTCTAACCCTGTAACAATCCCCTTTCAATACACAAAAAGCTCTGCGGAAACCGCTCCAGGTGTGCAAGTGCCACTGTAAAATGGCTACATCAGAGGCTCTGCTAAAAAGAGGATGAATTGAGCTTTCCTACAGTGCCATAAAGATTAAGCTAACATAAGAGTTAGTAGAAGTCGATAACATCACTAAGAGTCAACTTCTAGCCTGCTCAATTCCTCATGTCATTTAACTGAGTTCAATGGAGACAGGCAGAGCTCAGGTCAGAGGACAGTTTGGCCCTTGGTATCTCCCTTGAACTTTTTATTCCAGCCTTTGGTGCTCCTACCTGTCTGTGTCTGTAAAGCTGGAAGATAAACACTATCATAGCATAAAATAAAATAAAATAAAATAAAATAAAATAAAATAAAATAAAATAAAATAAAATAAAATAAAATAAATAAAATCCAAGTACAAAAATGAGATAAATCAAACATTACGCATTACAGGCAATCAGATTTGTTAGGCTTGGTTAAAACAAGAAGGAAAGAATCCCTGCAGTTTCTATCTTCCAAGGCAATCTGTTTGGCCAGTAGCTGTGGGCAGCATACTCTCTTCTTTACGATAAATCTATCAGCTTTTCTTTGTTCGCATCTACTGAAAAAGTTAGCAGATAGCAGCCAATTCTGATTGCATTTCTGGAAAATAAAAAGTGCATTCTGGAGACCAAGCCAATTCTTTGTTTGGCAATAGGCATACTGCAAAATGCATACTGCAAAATGGAAAGTATCTGGAATTTGTGACACTTCCATCCACACACACTGTGTCATCCATTCACTGAAAACTGTAAGCTGAGAAGCTACTTAAACTGGAGTGAAGCAGATGGGCAAAAATGAGGATCTGTTTATCACACCAATTTCACAATGTATTGAATGGAACAACTGATAGGCACCATGCCTCGGAAGGCACTTTGCCTTACAGAGGGATTATAAACAACTGTTTTTCTCTTGCTTCTAACTAAATAGTGTGATCATAACAACACCTCTAAAGAAAGGAGTTTCACAGATAGGAAACTAGCTTTTGAAAACTTGAGTACCTGCAGCCACTGTTCACATCTGGTTCTTTGATGTTCATCATCTCTCAAAACAAACTTAAAGTTCACTGAGGGTTAGAGAGCAAAATGCTCTGCATCATGCAAGGCTAACTTCATTTGTATAATGACCAATTTAGAGCATACAAAGAGGATTTACAAGCAGCAGGCTTGATAGCTACAAAAATGAGCTGGGCACAAAATTTTGGTAAAGAGAAAAATCTTGGCCAAAATGATTGCATGTGCAAAACTGTAAGCCAAATACCATAAGATAGGTTAAAGCTTTTTTGAAAATGGGGCAACCTGTTTTAGTCATCTCTTTCTCAGATGAGGAATATGTTACTAAGTAGTGGACTGCACAGTGTTCTACTGAGTTGCAAACTCAATTTTCTGACAGCTGTTACTGTACTTTCATGAAACCTTGATCCCTTGGAAGATATTGTGCTCAGTTCTATTGAAATTTTTTTCTCTGAGAAAAAAAAAAAAAAAAAAAACTGAAAGAAAGGGACGAGTCAGGCATTTGGGCTCTTCTCCTCTAACTGGATCCCAAAAGCACCATGTCTTGCACAAGTCATTCCCAACAATTAACTTTTCTCTGAAAGGCATATGGTCTCATGGAAGAAAGATCAGCTTTGCCCTTTCTTGGGGGAGGCAAGGGCAAGAGGGCCTTGCAAAGTGCTTTCACATTATGCACAAGATTATAATATCAAACAGAAACAGAAAAGAAATGGCCTGGAAGGAAAAAGAGTCACAGACACAACCCAAGGAATGAAGATCCTAGTCATAAAGACTCTGGCAAGCATAGTCATACAAATACTTGCTTGTTGAAAAAGTTGGCAGCAGTACACCTTAAGAATCTTTATTTTTAGAGGAAAAGGGAAATGGGGAGCAGTTGTACTTGAAGTTGGGGTGAAGAGAGATGACTTGCAAGGAGAACTGCACAAAGGGAAATAAGGCACATAGCCTGTTTTGAGACACCAGATGAAAGGGATTGTAAAAAAAGTACGACTGAGGAAAGCTGCTGGATTCCTTAAATCATTTTCTTTTTCTTATAAGAACATGTAACACTATCAGAGCTCAAATATAGCTTGGATGTACTACAAATAAGTAAGAGAAGTCTCAAAGCAGTATGTGTTCTTGTCAGAGTTCACAGAAAACCGAAGTAAGTTTCAGTACCTGAACCTATCTGTGCTTATCTTTTGCAGAGATCTTGCAGACTATCACTACCTTAAGTTTATTCCTATGTTAAAGGTCCATAAAAAGTCTTAGATATCTCTTTTGCTTAGGGGATGATACTGAAAGTTCTGCACATCTATATGAATTTTACCAAATCAGATTCTTAATCTCTTAATTTGAGGTCTACACAGTTCCATATAGTTCAAATTGAATTTTATTTTGGAGTCATACTTTTTTCCCCCTCAGAAGATTGTGTTAAAATTGCTTTATGCATCTTTGGTGTGTAAAATCTTTCGTCTTCCAGCCTCATGCTTTATAAAACCAAGACCTACAATAATCATTGCTTAATCATTAATAATAGCAAGCTAATGATGAGGACATTTAATTCTTAACCAGCACATAGTTTAAACACTTACTGGGATGTTCTTACATGGTCTGTTATATTTTTGTGTCTCTTTTGGTCAATGTTTTTCTCTATTTCATTTCTTAGCTTTCAGATTTACCCTGGCTTAGGGGAATCCAGGTGGTTTTGAAATATTTCTTTTATCATTACTAACAAGAACTAACCAGTTAAAGTCATTTTTATATACATTTTTTTTCTGGGAACATGAAGAATACAAAAATAACAAAATATTATTGAAAATATATTTGGTCTAGGAATAGTAAAATAAAGGCTGATAAACACTGCAGTCACAAAAGAGAAGAAAATGCAGTTCTTAAAAAAAAAAAAAAAAAAAAAAAAAAAAAAAAATAAAATATAACTCCAGACAAATTCATCTCCTA
>NW_020455582.1:165021-182038 GCF_003342845.1 Nothoprocta perdicaria
CAAAAATAACAAAATATTATTGAAAATATATTTGGTCTAGGAATAGAAAAATAAAGGCTGAAAAACAATTCAGTAACAAAAGAAAAAAAAATGCAGTTCTTAAAAAAAAAAAAAAAAAAAAAAAAAAACAGAAATAAAATATAACTCCAGACAAATTCATCTCCTACATAGGCCTGCTTTTCAATGGAGCTCCAGCTTTTGTAAATGACTGCAGATTAGCCCTTGAGTGTGTAATATGCTCACCTGGAGTTCTGCTACTATCTTATTGTCATTGACAATAACTGCAAAGATAACTTGTGCTGGAGGAGATGGTGGAGTGTGGAATACTACACACTTGAATTAATAAAGCTGATGCCAAGATGAGTGTCATGGGGATCTCCTTAAGTCAAACGCAGTGATTCAGGACTATCTGCTAACCACATCCACCAGCTCAAGTCCCTAAAGTCAGACATATTTGGCTCAGTGTAAACCAAGGGACAGCATATACCTTTGAAAGTGGCAGCCTTCAAAATGCCATTCAGGTATCTGGAGGTGCTTCCCAGCTCTTCACAAAGGAGTATGACTAATGCTCTTGAAAACTTGTGGCTGGAAGCTTCTGGAGAGATCACAGAATCACTGAAGTCATCCCAGTCTGCAGTATTTCCACCTTAGCAAGAGTTGTGGAAATGAATGCGCATTAAATCAAAACACAATCAGATATGTCTCTTCTGGGGAACAGATAAGGACCTTACATAGGTAGTATTTTTAAATAAAAGTGTATCATTTGAAAACTTAATTATTTTGGTAGTACAAAATGCTCATTATGAAAGTCTAATTAAAAGAAAACAATTTTCATTTTAATTATCTTTCATAACTGTAACACACATTTATGAGAGAGTCTGCAGTAGCAATAGGTTATGCACTTTTAAGCAATTAAATTTCCTACTTGTCTGATTTTGTTAGACTAATAAATTATACCAGGAATTTAATAAAGTGGACAGTTAAAGGAATTTAATCTATTTTCTCTAGAACAAACAAGATTAACAAGATAAGATTCAGATTTGAGAAAAATATTTAAGAGATAAGCTAAATTAGAAAGTGAAAAAAGCTCTTGTAACTTCCAAGTAGCCACATAACTGAAGGAAATAATGAAAAAAAAAAAGAAAAATAAAGAAGTAGAAAAACAAAGGTTAACAGGCAATATAGGAGTAATTTCTTTTCTCATAAAATAATTAACCTTTGGAAAAGGCTTCCTGTCAACACAGAGGCTTTTACTGTGCCATTTAAGGAATGAGGCACATTCCTGAAAAGTGAAAAACAGGGAAATTTAAATAACTACTAAAACATCTTAGGTGTAGGCAGTGGTTCTTTGCAGTGTAGAAACCAATCCATTTTCTTCATCTCTTGAATGGGGAAAGCAAACTAAATAGGTATTTTATAAGTGGGAGGAAAGATGAAACAGTCTCCTCTCACTCTTATGTCCTTTAGCAGTTGGTTTAACTCTAGAGCTTTGATTTTCCACTAGGTAGACACGCTGATTGAGTCTATGTGGATCTGGATACCAATTTGGTATGGATGAGCTATTATTCCGACCCTAGTAACTCCCTTCATTTGAGGAACTCCATTAGAGGATTACTCTGTAAAAGCGTCTTGTATATTCTCAGTATTAGTATTCACACTTAAATAAAATACTTAAATCCACATTTTCAAAGCAGTTTACAGAGATCAGTACCTCATTCCATTGAAATTTGGTAGGATTGAAGTACCTAACTCCCTTGGACACCTCTGACTATTCCAGAAGAAATCTCCTTCTAGAATAATCAGCAGACTTACAAAAAAAAAAAAAAAATCTAATAAATCTATGGGGAACAGTTTTAAATTCCATAAAAGACATTTATTTTATACGAGTAAGGAAGCATGCAGAAAAGCTGTATTGGAATAGCAGTAAAACACCACTCATTGGTAAAGCATTTCATTTCTGGACAGATGGGAGAAATGAGCACACTCGCCCATCTATCTAGAAATCAAACATTATATATATCCACTTGTTCTTTATTACTTAATTCTCTGCTGAGTATAGGTTAGAGTGATTTCTCCAGGGTGAAATTGTCCTTCCCCATATCACCATATTTTGATAATGACTGAAATGAGTTTGATATATTGAAACACTCTTGCTTTGATTGTATTTTTCATTTATTACTAAAGCTGAGAATATTACAGTTGCAAATAGTGCACAATATTTTATTAGGAAAATAAATGATTCCAGATCTCAAACAAAAGACTGGCATCTGACATTGTAATAAACCAGTACAGTACCCCATGCTAAAATAATTATTCTACAGACTTGGTATGGAAAAAATAGAAAGCCATTACATTCACATTTGATAATTATACTTGGAAGATGCCCCAGGATACAACAACCAAGCAGTGAACTATTCATCTCACTTATAAAAGCCGCTATGTCAAAGTGTAAGCTAACATCCTCAAGAAAGGCAGATAAAAAGAGGGAATACAAGCTGCAAGATTTGAACAAAATGGCTGTAACCCGGCAAGAAAGAAACCATTTTCCATGAAACAATGGAAAGATTCACAGTGCATCTCTTCACACCAGCTTCTTTCCTACATCTGTGCTTCAACAGAAAGCACAAGAGAAAGATTTCTTCCAAGGGCTTTCATATGGTTTTATGCAAGTAAGAATCTGGGATATATTGACAGATTTCTCTTTGTAAAGGCTCTTTGTGCACTGTAAGTATGGGATTGCTGCAAAACCTGAGGAGACATTATGAAATGGTAGCATATCATTACTGTATTCTTCAGAGTACTCAGAGAGAAGCTAGCGTAAATCAAGGATGTTGATTTCCGTGGAGCTCCACCAACTTACTTCACTTGAGAATCTTTAAATAGGTACCAGTTACAAAAAGGGGCATTCATAACGAATATGTCTGTATCTTGAGACATCAAAGGTTAGATAAGATATATTAAGGAACAGCAAGAGTCACCTTAATTAAGGCTACAGTGTAGGTTTCCAATATGAGATAAAATTTGGATCCTATCCCTACTTCTAAATTCCACATACACAAATCATATTGGCCTCAAGATTTGTAGGTTAGGTCTCAAGCTGAGGTAGGATTTTTTTCTACCAGATTTGCAGTAAATCAGACATGCAGTTCATGAATTATGAGCCTATGAAATAAAGATGTTCACCATAGTTCAAAAAGTCATAATGTTTTTATCACTTTGTAGCCCCAAAAGTAAATAATATTAACAACTACATCTTGGAAGATTAGGGGCGGTGGGGAGGAAGGTATTTAAGACCTCACTAGAAAACTCTTCAAGTTGAGGTCTATGGCACAGCACAAAAATTTTTTGATAGCAAGTGTATCAGAAACGTTGCTAACATTTATATAACAATGCTGATATAAATCAATAGCTATATGGGAGAGCCATGCAAAGTAGATACTTGTTCCCTGATTTTGGTTTCATTTAGACAAGCATAAGTATCGATCAGTTTTACGTGTCCAGAAAAAAGGTAGTCACACTCCTCCAACCACACACACACTTACCTCCTAGGGCCTTCCTGTATTTGGAATACTGATTCTACAGGAGACAATGGAGGTAGGGGGAGGGTGAGTATCTAACCACCACCATTTGAAACCAGAAGTCTCAGAAGGCAAGCTAATACACATTCTTTAGACTCCCTCTGGTGAATTCATCAGCTCTTAATCTATTTCATTTAATATTTAATATATTTTAAAAATGTGCAGAGCACAAATACAGCAGTGGGGGTATTGTTCCTTTATTTATAATCTCCTAGAGCATAATCCTGCAAAATTTTCCCACAGGGTTCTGTGAGGTAATGAGCATACAAAAGTATTTGCAAGACTAGATCTTTAAAGAATATTGTAGCTTGTTTTCAACTGATTTATCAGATATATTAGAGTTGATAAAACTTACTAACTTTTAGAGAGCATGATAATCACGAGAAGTGTAAGGGCTGGCATAAAAGCATGCCTAGTACCACAGCAGGTTTATTTATTATGCTGCTCTCCAGAGATAAAGACAGTATTACCCAAAGCTGTACAGCTGGAACAACAGTCCAAGCACTGTATGTTACAAATCATCCATTTTGATTCTCTTAATCGCTCTACCTTCAGTTTTTGGCAGGACAAAGGTACTCAGTTAAGAAACAATGAGCCAAAGAAGCCAAGCATGACAGAACTGTTGTACCCTGAATCTGCGGCAACCCAAGTAGGAGGAGAGGGTCAGCGCCATGAAGCTTTCTGCCCAAGTGTGAAACCTCCTCGCTTCCCTATTTTTATTCAGCGGTGGTCCTTACACATGGGTTGCAAATGCGCTCCTAGCCAAGCACAACATAGGTGCCCAGTAATGTGCTTTTTGTACGTTCTCTCCGCCAAGGACTACTTCTGTGCCAAACAGGAGATGGACCAACCACTGTGTCAGGAACAACAAATACCCTGTTCCTTATCCAGCTTCTCTTCTCTATCCAAATGAATGCTAAATATTCAGACTAGAATCCGCTGAGTTTTCACACACACACACTAGAGTGAACTGCATCTTTTCCAGAACTAGCTGAAACAGTAGGACAAAATCATTTTTTGTGAAGACTTTTTTTTTCCCTAAAAAAAAAAAATGAAATGTTTTTCATGGAGCAAACATTGCTTTGAAATTTTCCCATTTTCAGTGAACCCTTCCTTTTCATTCATCTTCTTTTAATTTTATCCAGTGTTGTCATGGGAAATATATCTTCTAGCCCTCTCTAATCTTTACACTTGGAGGTAGGTTACTTCGCTTTCTTCCTCCAATTTGGGAGCACTGACTGTGTTTAATGGCAATTCTGGCTGTAGCAGATCATGAAAACATCAAAGGCTTTATTCAGGAGTGGACAATGTGCTGCACTGGAAAACTTCCAGCTTCTATAAAAAAAATCAGATTGCTTAAAGCTACTTCAACTAGAAAATGAAGGGCACATTAAGGAACAAACAGCTGCTTTGACATCACAGTGATATATGAAAAGCAGGTAAATTTCAGTCTAATTTATTTTTCCTTCAGAGATGTGTAGGTGGCTGAAACCAGCTTTTCTAAAGATGACTGAGAAATTTACTTGAAAGAGCATAGCCAATAAAACAGTCCTTTATTAACAAAAACTAGGAAAAACAACAAAAGAGTTTTTACATTTTTTTTCAATGCTTGAACATAATCCCAAACTGTGACTTTTGCTCCCAAGGCTGTTCTGCAGCATTTCCTCATACAACCAGCCTGGAGCGTGAAGAAAGAACAAGCACAATAGAACTAAGGCTTAACATGGTGTGCATTATTAAGCAACCAGGGCATACCTTGGATTTGTTGCATTAGGTGAGAGGATGAAAGTGAAATGCCTTCCCTTTTGGCCACCTAAGAAGCATGCAGCCAGACAGCTAATAAAGCACACCCAGAGGAGGCTAATTATTAGTATAGCAGGAAACCTTTTTTTTTTTTTTTCCTTTTCTTTCTTTTTAAGTATCTTATTAAAACAGTGTTATACTGTTATTTTCAGAGGGCTTTTACAATCTGAAAAGTAGGTCCCAGCAAAGAGATGTCAAGAATATAAGGGGCAGATTATACATACCTCCTTTTGCTGTATTCTAATTAAGGAAATTTGCTAATCTTGCTTTCTTAAAATTTCCTAAAATTTTTAGCTTCTTTTCTTTATTGTCATAGAGTTCGTAGCCACTTTAGCTACAGTTACCGGCTTCATAAAACAATTTTAACTTTCTTTTATAAAAATGAGAATAAGCTTTGATTACTGACATGGTCCCCTTGAGTCCCTCTTTAGTCCTCTGCATCCCACTGACAGTTTTTCATGTCTTGAGATGTATACCCCAACAGTGAAGAGCAAGGGCAGGCTGGAGAAGCATCAGTCAAACAGGTAACCTAGTGAATCCCTTTAGATTAAATGCTTGTAGATGTAGAAGTGATTCCCTGAAACAGTTCTTCCCATACATTTTCCCTATATTCTCCTCAAAAATACCTAGCCATTAGAACGGGAACATTTCCCGGATCATTAGTGAGTGGCAAGGTCATAGGGACAGTACTAGGAGCCGAAATTATGTTCACTTGCCCACAAGTATGGCCCAGCTACTCAAACTGACCAGAGCTTCAAAAAGTCAATATTCCTACTTAGACAATCATGCTGATTATTTCTAACAGCTATTTAAAAAGCACATGTCAATCAAAGCTGACTAACACTGCAGACAGAAGGGGGGGAAAAAAAGTATCTTTGAAGAATTTACATTTAAACAACACCAAGGTGAAAAGCAATATGCAAATGCTTATCTCCATATACTATGCAAGCATTCCTACTGGCTTGCACAAGTGCATGAAGTTAATCTTAGGTGTAAGACTTTCCAAGATCAAGATGTCTGTTTAGGCAGACGACACTTCAGCTAGTTTTTCCAGACATTTGCAGTAGCCTTAACCATACTCCCTCAGTTCCTTCAACAGATTACCACAACCACAATTCTTTCCATGAGTGCACGGTGCGGTGGATCGAGGGCTGGCTGGATGGCAGAGCTCAGAGGGTGGTGATAAATGGGGCCGAGTCCAGTTGGAGGCCTGTGGCCAGTGGTGTCCCCCAGGGGTCAGTACTGGCCCCGGTTCTCTTCAATTTGTTCATCAATGACCTGGATGAGGGTACGGAGTGCACCCTGAGCAAGTTTGCAGATGATACCAAGCTGGGTGGAGTGGCCGACACTCCGGAGGGCTGTGCTGCCATCCAGAGGGACCTGGACAGGCTGGAGAGTTGGGCAGAGAGGAACCTCAGCTCTGGTGAGGCCGCACCTGGAGTACTGTGTGCAGTTCTGGGCACCCCAGTATAAGAGGGTCGTGGAGCTTCTCGAGAGGGTCCAGAGAAGGGCAACCAGGATGATTAAGGGAATGGAACATCTCTCGTACGAAGAGAGGCTGAGTGAGCTGGGCCTGTTTTCTCTGGAGAAGAGAAGGCTCAGAGGGGATATGATTAATATGTATAAGTTCAGGAAGGGAGAATGCAGGGAGGAAGGGGACAAGCTGTTTTCACTGGTGGCCAGTGACAGGATGAGGGGTAATGGCCACAAGCTGGAGCACAGTAAGTTCCGTCTCCAGGTGAGGAGGAACTTCTTTACTGTTAGGGTGACAGAGCAGTGGAACAGGCTGCCCAGGTAGGTTGTGGAGTCTCCTTCTCTGGAGGTCTTCAAAACCCACCTGGATGCCACCCTGTGCCACATGCTGTAGGTGTGCCTGCCTGAGCAGGAAGGTTGGACTAGATGATCTCTAGAGGTCCCTTCCAACCTTAAATATTCTGTGATTCTGTGATTCTGTAACTCATCAGCCATGGGCCCAATGGCAGTCTTGCCAGGAGATTTTTGACTGCTTTAACATCTAGATTATTTCTGAATCAAACAAAAGGGAGAAAAACTGCTATTGGCTCAACAGGTGGCACATCCTTCCCTGTCTGCTATGAAAGAAGGTTAAAAAATGCAAGAGTGCTTTGGCAAAAGACATGAAAAGGAAAGGAAAGGTTATCTACATACTGACATATATATCTCCATATGTAGACCAAGCAAACAGAAAAAAATCACATATGGAAAAAAATGCATTTTTCCCACCAAAATCTGAATGTCCTATTTTGATATAGGTACTCACCTAAGAAAAAACTTAGGTGGAAGGAGGTGCGGCAAGCTTCACAGTAATATCAGTAAATATCCAAAAATAAAAAATTATGATTTTATATGTGAACATCCTCATGCATACTTTTTATAACACAAATGTACGGGAAAGAAAGAAGTGATTATCCTTCCCCTTGAGGATCTTTACTCTGTTTCCTCCTTAAATAAATCAAACAAAAGAAACAACAAAAGAAACAGATGCGGCAGAGAAGAATCTTCAGAAAAAAAATCAAGATGAGAAGAAACCAGGGTTAACCAACTTTTCACATTTGTATGAAACTCTCTAGTTTTATAAAAATAGCCACTTTGCTAGGGTTTGTGTACATTTATTCCAAAGCATTTCTGCCTTTAGTCTGAATAAGTTAAACAATTAACAATGCTATATCTCAGACTCACAACAAAAGGTTTTTGCTTCAAAGGCTGTTGTGTTGCAAATTCACACGTATACCCCTAGAAAACAAACAAACAAAATTGAACTAAAAATCCAGTCCTCTGCAAAATCTTTTTATATTGGGTACTCTATTAGGTGGATGCATACATATAAGGAGAAATTTCAATGTATTTGAAATGAGTCAAGAAGTAAGGATGGGGAAAAATAAGCTTTCTAATGCAAAAACCTGCAATAATATCATGTTCATTGTTGTGATATGTACTTTATCAGTTACACTTCTGAAGGTTTTGAAAAATGTGGTTGGGAGTTTTTAACAGTACTGTGCTGGCAGTTAATCATCAACAACTTAAAAAGACATTGACATCTGTTGTCTAGAGAGAAAAAGAAAAACGTAGGGGGTGGGAGAGGGGGGTTGAAAATTAAATCAGTTTGAATCCTTCTTACAGAGTCAATAGCAGGAAATTTGCTCTCAGAAAAAAAAATGTGGGGTTGTGACCTTCTGTGTTCTAAGACATCCTAATTTAGCTTGATTCTTCTTGCTCTCTGCTCCTCCTACATCTACCCTAGAAGCAGGTTTTCTCCTACTGAGAGAGAGATAAAGGGGGAAAGTGCTGAGAGGGAGGGGAAGAAAAGGAGAGGAGAAAACTGGATCTGAAGCCCTAAAAATCTAACAGATGATTAAAATTCAATCACCCTACAACGAAACTTATTTTTATGCAGGCACCAATATCTTTGAACTTCTGTTGAAAGGTAACACAGAAACTTTTTATTAGTGTTTGAGACCATTTTCTGAGGACACCAAAGAGTTGTTTTTGACGTATGCAAGTGGTGTTCATACACTATCTAATGAGTATACATCTACCAAGATACTTTTTTCATCTTAGTATGTTCCATACCAGTAAGCCTACTTTTCAATTAAGTTAAATTGTGTAAGTTATGCAACAGCAATGAATGACAGATACATGTAAAAAATATATAGAGAGATGATACTAACATAAATTATCAGTCTTTAGCAGTATTTGGCTCCACACCCATTAACTGTCGATGCACTACATATCCAAGAAAGGCATTTAAGACTACTTTCTACAAGTTCCTGACTTTCCAAGCAGACACCACATCATTACTTTGCTTAGCAGAAACACTCTGTCTCACAGATGTAAATGGATAGTTCTACCTGTGAACTGTGAACTGGAAGTGCATGCAACGAGCAGGGGGTAAGTACATGGTCCTGCCTCTGTTTTCCCTCTCCACTGAGTAACTGCTCAGAGTAGTTGCCAAAACACATCCCCGACGTGGTCCAGGTCATCCAGAGGGAACTCAAAGGAAAGAGAAGTCCTGCTAAGGTCTAAACCTAGCATATCTGGGATATGACTTGAAACTCTCTAAGTCCAGTAATTGGCCTTTTGTACATGTCAAGAGATTCTGCCTAAACAGTCCTACAGATCTCATTGAAGTTATTTGGCAAATGAAAATGCCCTTTGCTATTTTTTTTTCCTGGGAACTTAAACTTGTGATCAAACACCAATATCAACGTGAGTGATTATCTTCCCAAACTGATCAGATGGCAGTTTGATAGAGATAATTTATAAAATAGGCAGTTCTTGATTGACAGCTTTGCTATCTACTACAGAAAAAATCAAGAAAAGACGTCAGATCAGAGATTAAATTGTTCTTATTCATAGACCTCTGCATTTTAATGGCAAGGAAAAAAATAAGTAGTAAAAAAAAAGAAAGAAAAGGAAACCACACACATTTATCTAATCTGACCTCCCACATATCACAGGCAAAAAAAAAATTGTATTCCACCCATAACTTCTGGATATGTCAAAGCATATTTTTAGAATGGCATCCCATCTTAATTGATAACATTCCAAGATATGAAGAATCTATTGCATAGTTAGATAAGCTGTTTCAAAGTTAATTACCTTTATTAAAAACATGCTCTTGAATTCAAGCCTAGATTTAACTAGGGTAGCAGGCTATCATAAAACCTGCTCCACTATACTCAAGAGCTCTTGCTGCATTCTGAAAAGGAAAGAAACAGAAGAGAAAAAGAAATTTCCCTTTTTCAAGTAATACTAAAATAACCCAATACCACATATAGATATTTATACAAAAAGGCCCTAATATATGGGCTATGTTCAGTTCTGGTAATAATTTCTTAGTTAAATGAGCAAACTAAGAAATATCAGAAATATGCATTTTGTCAAACAGAAATTAACTTTTTTTTCTCTTAAAATCTCTGGATCAATTTTTGCTTTAATGACTTTTCATTTTTTCAGTTCTGTGCATTGAAAGAGTGATTTGAATGTGGAAAAAAAGACTTATTATTTTGAAAAATTGGAATAATCATTATAATTTGTTCTCACCCAAAACAGTTTTCCAAAACTGTGAACCATTTTAGTCAACCTAGAATAATATTTGGGAGGAAATAAATCATATGAAAGCTTCACCCAGCTGTAATAGTACCTAAGAATAGTAGCCACATACTTAACACTTACTCTATATTTTCATTTTCGCAAAAAGATTTTACAGCTGATTTTTATCTTACCTCTTCAGCTGACACTGATATTTTCTATAAATATTCATCATGCATGCTCATAAATATTTGATTAATATTAATTGTTTGTTTGTTTTAAACACAGCTTTCCTTTTAGTTGTCATGACTATAGAGGAACGTATTTGCATGGGGAAAAAAAATAAAAAAAACAGAGGGGAAAAGGTTTCAAAGACACAGGCATAGGCATAAGAGACAAAGGCAGCACATTCGCCTCCTTCCTAGATCTTTACTGAACAAACAGTTCTCCACGTGATGGCAACTTTTGGAAGGACGACTATTTGCCCTGTCTTCTCCCCTTTGAGTCACAACAGGTTGCTTACAGGCATCTTCTACAATCAGCCCAAATTAGCTCTGGATATTGGAGATATTGGTATTTTATTTTATTATTCTAAGGATAACTGGGAAGAGTAGACAGCTCTTCCCAGCATGGTAAAGAGAGTAGAACAGGGCAGAGTGTAGCTAAGTTAAAAGATAAAAGGACAAGGCTTTCTGCCACTGACATTAGAGGGCCACTTAATTCCTTAGGGTTTACTTTCACAAATAAAAGTTAAACTGTATCCTGACTATGAGGAGAAACAGGGAAAAGAAAATAGGTCAATAAACACAGTGAAAAGGCAACCAATAAAAGGACCTGTGCTTGGATCTATCATGCTGATCTCTGTAGTGGCTGATTTCCCTGAACGCATAAATCAGCTCATAAAACAAGTCAGTCTGGGGTTGGTTCATGCAGGGCTGCTCCACTGACCTCGTCTCATGTTCCCGAATGCTCTGTGATTTGAGAAGACTCTTTGCAAAGAGCAGCTTAGCCCTGGTAGATGAGCATCACTGCAGTTCTGCAACAATGAGTCTGGTTCAGAAAGGTTTATTAGCTTCAGCCTGGCTTTGTGCAAAGCTACTCTTATGTCCCAATGCTGTGTTCACTACCTTTTTGCTGTTGTTGTTTGCTTGTTTGTTTTTAATGAACGAGATTCTCCAGACCTCTATTACTACAATAATGGAGCTGCCAAGATCACTGCTACATTAGCATAAAAACTATACAGACTGCATCTCCTCCATTTTTTGGGAGCTGAGCCAACAATTAACTATCGAGAATTTGAAAAAAAAAAATCTTCTTGTGGCAAAATGTTTTTATAACTGTCTATTGTGAGGCTTCCTTACCCCTTCCTTTACATTGCTAGTAGTGAACACTACCCTAAACAGGAAGGTAGTATTTAGTTTGGAGACTTGATGAACACAGTGCTCAGATGAGGAATTATTTAATCTCTGGTTTTCTGATTTATGGAATATATATATATACATATCGTGTATATATATATATATATACGAATACGAATTAATCTAATAAGGTATGTATTGCAAATGATTCAGTATATTTTTCAAATACATAAAAAATATATAATCCAGAGAGCAAATCTGTATCTCAGTGGCATGTGTGGCTTCCATACTCCTGCATATTGCATACCTACACAAATATAAGTAATATTTAGAAATTGCTGTGTGTACACTAACCTTGAATTCCCAATTCAGCTGTGTTTCCAAAACCAGTTAAGTTCTAGGGAATAGAAGCTGGCCAGGGAATAAACAGGAAGCTCTAGTTGTATTTCTGCATTACCCTCAGTTACTAAGGCTGCACTTAGAATACTAATGGCAGTTTGGGTCTCTCAAACTTAATATCTGCATTGAAAAGATAGAAAGGCTCAGCTAAAATGATACCTGTGTGGAGAGAATGAATAATTGTGTTTAGTTTTGAAACAGACACTTGAGAAAGTAGTTGCCATGAGAACTCTTGTGTTTCATACAAAGAAAACTATATTAGGATTGCAAAGTCAAACACTCAAGAGTTAGAAAATGCCAGAATTAAGCTCACCTTTTCAACTGTCATTATGCTCTTCTATGAAAATGTTTTTAATTACATGATAACATTTTTTTTTCTAGTAAACCCCTCCTTCATTCAGCACATAAGGTGGAAGGCATTTAGGAAATACACAGCTATTTAACTTGTGCTTTATCCCAACCTTCAAGATCCTCATACACTTTACAAACACAGGGCTTAATACACAACGTATTAGTTCCAGCTAGAGGGTTCCTTGATGCTTGCTCTGGACTGTTTGAACGCTGAAAGTGTTCACAGGTTTTTGTTTGTTTCCACAGCAATCAGTTTTAAAGATGGCAAGCTGAAGTTTGATGACATTTAGGAGAATTTCTTTACTAACATCCCCAATGCTAGAGACCATTGAATGTCTACAGCAGATGGAGAGAAAAAATATCACAGAAGTTCACAATTATTTAAACATTTGTGTCCTAGCAGGGTATATATACAAACTGTATATATAGATTCCCCACGTTTACTTGCAGTACTGCGGGTGAGCAAACAGCTTCTCATTGGCTGCTCAACTACCTGTCTTTATGGGGACCTAACATAAATGTTAGTGCATCCTTACATTTAACCCTCAATGTCTTCATAATGATCTGGGGAGATAAGGTAGAATGATATCAATGATCTGCATAACAATAAAAAAGCAAATATTTTGTTCAAATATAACAGACGAAAAATGAGTCATATCGCCTAGAGTAGCACAAGTGGAAAATGTGATTAGAAACATAAAAGTGAAATGGAAAGAGAACAGCAAAAGTAGTTTTGAGTTTACAGCTATTGAAAGTGTATGGAAAAAAAAGGAAAATATTGCCCTTCAGAAGGTCTGTTCTGTGCCTCTGAGATTCCAAAGACTACAAACAGCAGTATACACAATATTGGCTATCAAGTCATACGCATAATGCCACCACCCCAAACTGAACAATAAGAGAAAATTTCCATACTGACTCTCCTTCAGGTATTTAAATACAAATATATTTTAAACTTGAGCTTTTAGTATCTATTCTCTCAGATTCTCAAAGAGGCAAACAAGCTGAGGCCAGAAATTATTGACTGCATCTGTTATTCAAATACTAGCAGGATCAGCCTTGGGTGGGTCAGGGCTCTGGTCTGATGCATCACAAAAGTGATTTTTTTCTAGGGAATGCATGCATAGGTCTGAATTTCCACATGCACAAAGAACCTTGATGATGATTATTATAGGTACTGATCTATCTGCAAATATAATCGAGGCTAGTTAATATTTTTTTCTGTCAGTATTGTTATTGTATATAAAATATACTATATATATGCCAGCTCTTTCATTTTCTTTCAGTTCTACCCAGAAACAGAAGAAAATCCTCTTGGTATTTCCTGCTGGTGAAGAGTCAATAATAGCTCATTAACATGTGTCTTAGTTTAAAGCAGAATCCAGGCTGCAGGAATGCATTTAAGTAAACCACCAGTGTGATGACCCCCAGATGACCACAGCCAGGAAGAAGTACAGTCCAGGAGATACAAAGCAATGCATTTTACTTAGATGGCTGAGTTGGTGACCAGAATTCCTCATAGACAACCAGCCTGAAAATTGACTTTTGCATCACAAATATTACTTTTTCCAGAAAGTGAAATGTATCATTTTTATGCAGCTGGAAAAGCAATTAAGTAAATCCAAGAATCTCGCTGTAAAATATTAATTTTAGTTTCTCAATTTCTACTTCTTTGCCCTCTCCTTTTTTTTTCCTAATCCTTTTTGGTATAGCCCATAATAATGTATGCTTGACAAATGGGCATTAACTGTAATTAAGCAGTTTTAATTTTGTAAAAATTAGTCAGGCTGTTAGAGACACTGATCTGATGACTCTGCTAATATTAGTGTAACACTTCTTGCTCTGAAAACATGTAATTGATTGGATGTTCATATTGTCATTTACCACAAAAACTCACCACAGTCAATGTTTCAATCTTAAATCAGTCAGACTTCATGTGGTCAAAGCGGAGAAATACAAACTAAATATAGTAAGCTGTGCTTGAGACCACTTAACAAGCAAGTGGAATTTCAATGGAAGGAGTGTTAGTATTAGCCTAAAGAATAGTTAATGCATATTGTTCCTGGCTCCTACTTTTTTGGGCTCTGAGATGGACACTTGGGGGACACTGTTAAAAATGCAGTCAAAAACTTCTTCTTTAAAGCAAAACAACTTTTCTCTTAAATATTGCAATATCTACTTACAGGCAAAGAAAATATAGGATGACATTTAGAAAAGTCCTGATTACTCCCATTGGACTGCCAAAGCAAGAAACATAGCTGAGTTACAGCAAACTAAGATATTACTGCTTGAGCAACAGTAACGCTCTGCACAAACTTTGAGATGAAATCCAGTTGTTTGAATCTCTTTTGCCAATATTTCATTCATAGGCAGTTACAAAGACTTAGCTGATTCATGCTTTGCCTACCTGCTGTAACTTATAATTTGGCTTGGTCTGCATTTTTTTTTTTTTTTTTTTTGAAAAGAAAAATATTTTGGTTAAAAAGAGATGGTTATTTTAATCAGATATTTTTATTCATAACCTCAAGGTTATATATGTAGTTATAGCAATGCACAGATGCTTTATTGCTACTGTGAGTTATTTTCTTTTACAAACAGGATATTTCTGATTTTATAGCAGAACAATTGGAATCAGCAGAACCACTCCCATTTAAATATTTTATTGTACATGAACATTTCCAAATTTTGCTTATAAATAAAACAGAACAAACATTATTCAAGGAAAGCCCCTCACCTTCCCATTTAGTGTGATTGACAACACTGAGGAGGTCCCCCTTCCCCACATTCACCTCAGCAAGCAAAATAAGTCAGAAAATATTGCTCAGTTACTAGAAATTTTCACTCTCCATTGAACAACTTACATGACCTTTATTATTGGTTTTAAAGCTCAGTTGCTTATTCATTAGGTTGACAAACTTGTCAACACCCTGCAGGACTATGTCAATTATGTCAAAAATGCTTACAGGTGCCACAATGCATGTCAGCTCTCAACTGACTCCTGTCAGCCATTGCTGAAATGACAGGAAACTCTTCTTCGGGACAAAAGGCATTGGGGAAACAAGAGTATCCCGCTCATTTTGTTGATGCAGTTCACTCTTTTACCCTACAGTCAGGGTTACTTCAATTTTCTCATTTACAGAATTTGCCATATTGTTCTTTAATAAAATGACTAATTATTGGATTTCCACCTTCACAGTCCTGCTGTTGACATACCATATACTCCAACCATACATGTCAGATTACTTAATATCAGGGTCCTACTTTCAGTACTAGCTTTGGGAAATACAACCTAGAGTCAAGAAATTCTATGTCTGGCAGAAGGTCTCAAAAAAATTAACAATGCAAGATTTTTTTTAATTGCTTCTTACAATAACTTTCTGGTCAACTCCTTAAAAAAAAACATGTGGTTGAGATAAAATTAGATTAAAAGGATTAATGCATTTAGAACATACATTCTGGACAGCTGCTTTTCCTATTTTTCTGCCAGTAATAATTTACACTAAATTTTCTGAATATTAGCAAACACACAATATCCTCCCACATAGATAGGAATCTAGAAAATGCAGTTCCACCATGCTCTGTTTCATGTGATTCTTAGAATTATTTCCCTCCATATAAAATGACCATAAAGAATGCAAGGAAATAAACAACAATTACAGGAGAATGAACAGGTCCAAATAGGACTGTTAGGTCTTAGATGGTAGGTAGCAGTTGTCATTCCCCTTGCATATTTAGACTGCTCTGAACTGTTATTTAAACAAACAGTCCTGCTTTCTTTCTTCATAAAACCTTTCCAATAAATGACAGAAAGACCTTTATAGGCTAGTCTGATGGCAACAGAGGGTTTATAATGTCACTGGCTAACAGCAGGACTGAAGAAAAGAAACTAGATGAACTGGCACAGAAATTTCAGACTAAATATTAGACTAAAGCTGCTATGTATTAACTCTTTTTTTTCCTTCCCATAACCTTTGCTCCAGAGACTGTTTTCTTCTTCTCCATTTTATCTGGCTCATAACAATACCTAGCGGGGATGAGGACTCTGCTGTGCTTGATGCATGACTACAAGAAGTACAATACATAACAGTAAGCTGCAAAGTATTTCCGAAGACCTAATAACTGGAAAGCGATTATATAAAGAGGACAAGCAGAGAGAGGGAACCCAGCAGGGCACAAATGGCTTGCCAGAGTTTTTCTGGCACTCTGTCCTCTTCTGTCTTTCTTCTTCTTTTAGCAATTTTTACCCAGAGATCTCAGGAAGCTTCACAGACATCATCACAGCTTTCATATGCTGGGGAAAGAAAGTGGCTTTCCTGAGGGCATATAGTGACATGATAAGATTCAGGAGCACAGCACCTAAAGAATGATATTCTTCATGATGTTTTTCATTTTTTCTTTCTTTCTTTCTTTCTTTCTTTCTTTCTTTCTTTCTTTCTTTCTTTCTTTCTTTCTTTCTTTCTTTCTTTCTTTCTTTCTTTTTTT